>NC_047505.1:7311960-7504761 GCF_902827115.2 Pseudochaenichthys georgianus | reverse complement strand
ATACTTTATAATTGAATATAAAGCTTGCACATCCTTGCTTAATGTAATATAGTGCTACAGACCCCAAGTACTAGTGTAATGAATAGAAGACTAAAACATATCCACTCAGTAGCAAGCAATGTAAGATGTAATCAGTCCATTAGCAGACACAGCAACATCCCGAAGGAATGGCAGAGAAGCTAAGCTTCTGATAAAAGCATGTGTAGACTCTTAAACTTCTGTGATTGCTCAGTAGGAAACACTAAATGTGCTTATGTCACACAGTGGACATGTTTGTGCATTCTGAGATGAGCCCTATACAAAACGTACTTTACCTGTTCTGCACATTTGTGCAAATAATGTATTCCATACAATTACAGATTGCTCTCACAACCATCTCGAGGTGTTCCCTGTCCGCAACATAATAAAGACAAGGAACCGAAAGGTAGGATAATGATTACCTGGATGACAGTGTTTACTGTTGGATAACTTTTCTGAATTTGTATAGCAATTGCTTTATCTGACCTTGAAGGAATGCTGTTGTCCAATTCACAATATTAAGCTATTTGTGTAAACATCCTGTAAATCCCTCTAGTCGGCCAGATGTCTTTTTTCATGACTATTTTTTTAAATATATGCAAACTATTTGAACAATACATATATTATAAGTACTTGTGAAAGTACAACATTCAAATAACATACAGATGTACACTGTCTTTGTCTGCCTACCACAGGGGGGGACGGAGCACCTTTATGACTGGGAGCCCTGCACCATTTGGTATGTTAATTGGCTTTTGTACAATTACATCTATGTGTACATTTGTGGTAATTGTTGGCATGCCATTATCTTAGGTGGCATTTGTTAAAGAAAAATGCAAAAAGTTCTGCTGTCTGTAGCACCAGCTATACACAAGTTATTTTAAATGTGCAAAGTCCACACTAAACGATAAATTGAAACTAGGTAGTTTATTTATTTTTGATTACACCACAGAGACACCAGGTTCACGTTAGCTACTCTGGCGTTAAGTCCACACTTACTAAAGTATTAGTAAATAATCACCAAACAACAACATAAATGTAAAGGAACTAGGACAAAGAATCATGATTAGACATTCATCTTCAGATAGTGAAATTAACAACAGTGATGACAATCAAGTGGTGAAACGTAAACTAGAACAAAGGGAAATATATCGGTACCCTATTATTGGGCAGATAAAATTGTAACGTAACAAACGCATCGTGATATAATTTCCCCAAGGGGATCTATAGACTGTTTGTTATCTATCAAATGCTATTTTATCCCTTATCTTAGAATACAATGTGCCTGTTGGAGGAGTTATTATTCACTTGAAATGTTGTGCTGTAAGGCTCTAGGGATGCAATGATTTTACATTTTGATGCTATGATAATAGTCTGAGGAAACATCACCTTTGGGTTTTACAACTATTACACTAAGGATGGATGAATGTGTATTATAATTAGAGGCTTTATAGGATTTTTCCACAACATTTTGGCATTTCAGCTACTGTGCCTATTTACCTTTGTTAACACGATTAACCCGTTTTCCATATTTTTCAATGAGCAACAGTTGCTGTAATGAACCTTAACATACCATAATGTAGTTTTTAGAGAGTGAGAACAAAAACACTCAGTGTAGCTGAACTGTTAAAAGTGACATTGGTTAATCGCTGCATCCATACAGTGGAATACCAAATACTTCATACAACACTGCACTTGTCTTCAAACGTTTATAAAACAGTATACAAATGTTACAGTAGCCTAATGAAAATCAATTGAAGTGTATTACTGCTCACTAATTCTTCTTCACCCTCCCTTATTTTTATTTCTTTCTCAGTGGTATGTCCTGGCCTCCATCCTGGCAAGCAGCCTGATTCCACCCCATGCAAATCCCATTGCCAAACAAAACAATAAATGTTTTGGTGTTTGTATGGAATTATAAAGTGCAACAGTTTAACAACTGCAACAGACTTAACATTGTTTTGACTTGAAGGATCCCTGTATGCATTGTTTTATGGCCACTGGCAATTAATTTCACAGGTGAATTGCATATTGATGTAAAATGAAGCTAAGCGCAAATTCTTTCAGGAAGACGGGGTATATATAATATATATATACAGTATATATATTATATATATTATATATACCCCGTCTTCCTGAAAGAATTTGCGCTTAGCTTCATTTTACATCAATATGCAATTCACCTGTGAAATTAATTGCCAGTGGCCATAAAACAATGCATACAGGGATCCTTCAAGTCAAAACAATGTTAAGTCTGTTGCAGTTGTTAAACTGTTGCACTTTATTAATTCCATACAAACACCAAAACATTTATTGGTTTGTTTGGCAATGGGATTTGCATGGGGTGGGAATCAGGCTGCTTGCCAGGATGGAGGCCAGGACATACCACTGAGAAAGAAATAAAAATAAAGGGAGGGTGAAGAAGAATTAGTGAGCAGTAATACACATTCAATTGATTTTCATTAGGCTACTGTAACATTTGTATACTGTTTTATAAACGTTTGAAGACAAGTGCAGTGTTGTATGAAGTATTTGGTATTCCACTGTATGGATGCAGCGATTAACCAATGTCACTTTTAACAGTTCAGCTACACTGAGTGTTTTTGTTATCACTCTCTAAAAAACTACATTATGGTATGTTAAGGTTCATTACAGCAACTGTTGCTCATTGAAAAATATGGAAAACGGGTTAATCGTGTTAACAAAGGTAAATAGGCACAGCAGCTGAACATGCCAAAATGTTGTGGAAAAATCCTATAAAGCCTCTAATTATAAGTACACATTCATCCATCCTTAGTGTAATAGTTGTAAAACCCAAAGGTGATGTTTCCTCAGACTATTATCATAGCATCAAAATGTAAAATCATTGCATCCCTAGAGCCTTACAGCACAACATTTCAAGTGAATAATAACTCCTCCAACAGGCACATTGTATTCTAAGATAAGGGATAAAATAGCATTTGATAGATAACAAACAGTCTATAGATCCCCTTGGGGAAATTATATCACGATGCGTTTGTTACGTTACAATTTTATCTGCCCAATAATAGGGTACCGATATATTTCCCTTTGTTCTAGTTTACGGTTTCACCACTTGATTGTCATCACTGTTGTTAATTTACACTATCTGAAGATGAATGTCTAATCATGATTCTTTGTCCTAGTTCCTTTACATTTATGTTGTTGTTTGGTGATTATTTACTAATACTTTAGTAAGTGTGGACTTAACGCCAGAGTAGCTAACATGAACCTGGTGTCTCTGTGGTGTAATAAATAAATAAATAAACTACCTAGTTTCAATTTATCGTTTAGTGTGGACTTTGCACATTTAAAATAACTTGTGTATAGCTGGTGCTACAGACAGCAGAACTTTTTGCATTTTTCTTTAACAAATGCCACCTAAGATAATGGCATGCCAACAATTACCACAAATGTACACATAGATGTAATTGTACAAAAGCAAATTAACATACCAAATGGTGCAGGGCTCCCAGTCATAAAGGTGCTCCGTCCCCCCCTGTGGTAGGCAGACAAAGACAGTGTACATCTGTATGTTATTTGAATGTTGTACTTTCACAAGTACTTATAATATATGTATTGTTCAAATAGTTTGCATATATTTAAAAAAATAGTCATGAAAAAAGACATCTGGCCGACTAGAGGGATTTACAGGATGTTTACACAAATAGCTTAATATTGTGAATTGGACAACAGCATTCCTTCAAGGTCAGATAAAGCAATTGCTATACAAATTCAGAAAAGTTATCCAACAGTAAACACTGTCATCCAGGTAATCATTATCCTACCTTTCGGTTCCTTGTCTTTATTATGTTGCGGACAGGGAACACCTCGAGATGGTTGTGAGAGCAATCTGTAATTGTATGGAATACATTATTTGCACAAATGTGCAGAACAGGTAAAGTACGTTTTGTATAGGGCTCATCTCAGAATGCACACACATGTCCACTGTGTGACATAAGCACATTTAGTGTTTCCTACTGAGCAATCACAGAAGTTTAAGAGTCTACACATGCTTTTATTCAGAAGCTTAGCTTCTCTGCCATTCCTTCGGGATGTTGCTGTGTCTGCTAATGGACTGATTACATCTTACATTGCTTTCTACTGAGTGGATATGTTTTAGTCTTATATTCATTACACTAGTACTTGGGGTCTGTAGCACTATATTACATTAAGCAAGGATGTGCAAGCTTTCTATTCAATTATAAAGTATAGAAAGGTTTTAATGAATGTGACTTCAGCTTATCAGACAACATACATACAGGTTACTCTGTTGTGTCTTTGTTTTAACTCCAAAATATGCATGTGTGCGAAACATAAATATAGCATCCATGCATAACATTTGAAGGCAAATATGAGTCCAGCCTTTAATAAATCAATGTTTGGAACGTCTACAAAAATCGCAACATTAACTTACTGATGCTTATGTGGCATCTACATGTGAGTAGAATACAAGCTAAACATACCTTTCATTGTTTTGGTTCTTTTACGTGGCTGCCGCATTGGTGGGATTTGGTGTGATGGTTCCAGCATCATTTGAACCTGGTGTGATGGTGGGTGGGTGCTGGGAGCCTGGTTTGGTGGTGGGTGGGTGCTGGGAGCCTGGTTTGGTGGTGGGTGGGTGATGAGAGCCTGGTTTGGTGGTGGGTGGGTGCTGGGAGCCTGGTTTGGTGGTGGGTGGGTGCTGGGAGCCTGGTTTGGTGGTGGGTGGGTGATGGGAGCCTGGTTTGGTGGTGGGTGGGTGCTGGGAGCCTGGTGTGATGGTGGGTGGGTGCTGGGAGCCTGGTGTGATGGTGGGTGGGTGCTGGGAGCCTGGTTTGGTGGTGGGTGGGTGATGGGAGCCTGGTTTGGTGGTGGGTGGGTGCTGGGAGCCTGGTGTGATGGTGGGTGGGTGCTGGGAGCCTGGTGTGATGGTGGGTGGGTGCTGGGAGCCTGGTTTGGTGGTGGATCGGCTGTTTCCTGTGGTTGCTGGTTATGGGTGATGGGTGATGGATCACATGGCACCAAATTTAAGATGTAGCTTCCATCGGGCAGTTGGTTGGGTGGGTCTTGGGGTGGTGTTGGTGTGTCAGGGTGCTCCTCTTGGTCTGGGTTGAGTCGTGTCCAACCTACAAAGGGTTTGTAGTACAAATCTGTTTAAAAGCCCACATATTTATTTATTATGTATAATACCATAAATGTTGCATTGGTTAGTTATCTGTTCATATATAATATATTTATATACATATCCACATCTGTTTATACAACCTTTTCATTCATGCCTCCCCATATTAGTATTTCATTTTACTTTCTGTTTTATCTTATTCTATTTTATACGTATATATTTGACTTATTCCTGCATGTAAGTTTTGCACCTACGTTGTTGGACTAGTTTCTTCTTGCACTATTTTATTTCTTCTTGTACTATTTGTATGCTGCATTGTTGGAGGAGCCTGGGAGTTAAGATTGTCATTGCCAACAACTACGCTGTAGCTGTGCATATGACAATAACACCTTTGAACATTGAATGTTCGAAAACAGGAACATGGAATACACACACATACATTATAAAATATGAAATTAGGCCAATGTGAAAAACATGCAAACAAAGGCAACCCTAATCAACCTAAACTGTAAAAAAAAAGATTGATTGAGTATGATGTCACCCACAGGTATCTGCTTGGCATCAGGGCAGAGCAGCCAGAGCAGCTGAGGGTTGTCCACAGAGCCACTGCTCAACGCAATTTATTTGAAGAAGATACCATTTGTTCTGACTATGTGACTGTGACTCTGATTGTGGTGGAGGAGGTCCCAAACACTTGTCCCCTCTTAATTCTTACATTCAGGGCGTCCTAGCAGTGCCAGTGGTCCACCATGCAGCATTACGAGTATCATACAGTAATTAAATGTTTACAGCAATCAATGATCGCTTCAATATTTGCAAAAGTTAATGGTATCCCCCACACTGGGTTATCATTGGAAAATGGAAGTTTGATAAGTGAACAAAATGTATTTATTTAATTTTTGGCCAGCAATATAATTAGGACTCATATGTGAAATTGTGCGAGAGCTGTCACTGGCTTTACTTCTAGACTTTGCCATCCAAATGTGTAGGTGGGGAAGATGTGCTGGGTGAGGTCACTTGAGAAGACGTGTGTGGGGGCCGCAGTGTCTTCAGCGCGCTCTTTGTGCACCACAGAACGCATTGGAGATAGTCTGGTACTCTCACCTGTTCTGCTATTGTTTACTGCTATTTCATGTTATCTTGGATTTTTGTCATCAGCTGTGGTGCGCTCCACAACTGACCATGAGTGTCAGTACTATACTGTTTCAACCATCTCCTCTGCGCTCCGATGGCGAGACAGTGCTGATGAAATACAAAGTGGAATTTTATTTGAGATTTGAGTTGGCTTACTTCTTTTACAATTGAAAGATGCTTATGGAATTAGTTATGGCTCACAAGCATATGCACAAATAACACTGATGGTTTGAATGTAGGATCTTTAAGAAACGTGTGATAGTAACTGACATTAAATATGTGAGAGGCTTTATTATATGTATAATGATGCTTATAACATGTATTTCTACAATCTGGCTTCAATTCACCACCTTACCATCTGCATAGACAGTTTCCCCTGTCACCATAATCTTCTGTAAAAAAATTTCAAAATATAGATTACAACTTTTGCATGGGAAGTGGCATACACCTCTTTCAAGCCCTGTTGTGTGCATACATAACAGTTATACATGAGACCCCAGCTTTTTAAAATGACTCTTTGTTGCTTGCTTTGAAATAAACAGGACAAATCAACACCACACATTGTATAACAGATAGTTAATATATGCACGAGTGACTCGTGCAGATGGTTATTAAATAAATGCAATCTCACCTGCAACCATCAGTTTATAGATGGCCTCCACATTGTCGAGGCATGTCTTGGCTGATGTGCTCAGCTGGGCATGCATGGGCATCAAAACCTTTGTTTTATATGCCCGTGGCACCCGCTTGGTAGGGGGATACGCCGGAATCTTCTTCTGGTTTATTGTGGTTATAATAAAAATGATTATTATTACTATTAAACAAAAAGCATTTCAAATACAGTCAGTAGCCAGTGGGGGGAGTTGTTTTCACCATCATTATCATCATTGTATATGTTTTAAATGACTAATATTGGCCTACAATACCCCTTTATTGATCACATAGGAATGTAATTGTCTTTTAAATAACGTAAACTAAAGGGAACAATCTATTTGACACAGCTGAAGCTCAACAATTATTATGAATACAAATAAAATAAAAGAAGCCTCCCGTGAGTTACTACAGGCTATACAGTAGATTTAAAAAACGTTGTATCGAATAAAAGCTCACTGCTGGACGTTGTAGAAATGCGTGTGTGCACCACGACAAAAGAGCCTCATTCACTTTACATTGGGGTTGTTTGCGTGGTGCCGACACGCAAATGTAACAAAGTTCGTGACTCCACCACGCATTGTGGTGTTAAGGAGTCGTGGTGGAGTCACGCATTCTGGTGAGATCAGGTTGGCTATGACTTATCCGACCGGCCCACTTCGGTACCGGCCCATCGGGATTCGTCCCGATGGCCAGTCCGCCACTACAACCAGCCCACGTAAACTATCAACGGGGGGAGCCTCGCTGCGGGGAAACGGTGGACCTAGTATCCCGATCGGAGTGGGAATAATAATAATAATAATCCATTTTATCCATTAATTTCCCCAACATTGTGGTAAAAAAAAACACACGTTTAATCCATGTTGGTGTACTACAACTACAAAAAGCATCGGTTTGTTTTCTCATCAGGAAATGCAGACCGGCACAAACAAACGATTTTTAATCATCATTCTCACGATCATTTAATGTATCATATGTTTGCCGAATTGACATGAAAGCACTAATAAATGTAGTTTCATCCACTTGAGTTTACAACTACAAAAATAATCAATTTGTTTTTATATCACATCCTACGGGAGAAAATTCAGTAGCTCTCACTACCGATTTTTAATCCTAATGTAATCATCTTCACCACGATCATTTATGTTTATGTTCGCAGAATTGACATGAACGCACTGACGAATATGAATATACTGTAGTCAACTTCATTAAAACGTTATTAACGTGCCTAAACTCAGTAATTCACCATTTCTTCGCATGACAACACACTTTGTCCGTGTTTGACTCTCTCACCGCACAGTGAAGCGTTCCCGCATTGACGTCACTTCCGGCTTCCCCCAAAACTTCAAAATGAGTCGAAGGAATTTCCCCGCGATGTTCGAAATTATTGATATTTAACGGAACGGTATCGCTTTTTCTTTTTTTAAACTGACGGTTCGAGATTACTTAGCCCAATATTTCATTGCACAACAGTTGTTGGGATGCTGTCACAGGCTCTTTAAGAGGATGTTTGTCCTCCTGTCTTCTCTTTTTTCCTTGTCTTTCTTTCAGGTGTAACATCTACCAATGGTTGTACATGACAGAGACCTCCTCCACCTCTTTGCTGTCCTACTAGTCAATCCTTCTGATCAGAGCCTTTCCTAAATAGTGGTAAGTTGTTTTACAGTTTGAAACCTCCTTTCCTATCATCTAGAGCAGGGGTTCCCAACCTTTTTCCCAAGAGACCCCCCCAAATTACTCCTGTTGGAAGTTGCGCCCACACAAGGGGGGGGGGGGGTAATTCAAGTTTAAAAGTCTCAAAATGCTACAACTACTGTCACAACATTTCTAGAAAAAATTATGCATTTCTGTCTTTATGCCTTTATTAGCTACTAACTTGAATTAATATTATAATTAGGGCTGTCAAACGATTACAATTTTTAATCAGATTAATCACAGCTTAAAAATTAATTAATCATGATTAATCACCATTCGAACTATGTCCAAAATATGCCATTTATTTATGTATATTGTTGTGGGAATGGAAAGATAAATGAAAGAAGGCGGATATATCCATTTAACATACAGTATCTATGTTTATTATAACATTGTTCTGTGTGTCAAAATGAAAGACAGCCCACACACCGATCAATCATCAAACCGTGGGGTCTTAATTCATTACGTGTTGATATCAACGGGGGAGTACTTCAGGAAAGTCGACAGAGGGGGAGGGCTAGTGGAGTACTTCGTGACCACAGAGTGTGAACGTTGTGATCAGCTGTTTTAGCGCAGTTCTCCAGTGAAGGGGGGGGGGGGAAGTCTCCCTCCGCAGCCGGTTGGCGTAGTTTTGGCACAATTCGGTTGTACAGACCAACGTTAACAGCAGCCCTGTCTGTGCACACGGAGACCGACTCTGTCGTCCGGTGATCTAACCGCCTTCTGGAAAAGCTTCACAAGTACATCGGTACGCAAATGCGCTTTGTGACACAAATGTACGCATTTCAGATTACATAACCTGCGTACCAGTTATGTGCACCCCTCAGAGCCCTGTACTACAGCAAAAGTATTCTCCGTAGGGACTTCCTGCAACAACACCACGCCGTTATCAAAGATGTTCTATTGAGAAGACGATCACTACATGACAAAAGTTTTCAAAACCGTGGCTGCTGAAATCAATCTTACTAACTGCTGTCTGTGCAATTTACTCCGCGCGAGTTGGCAGACTTTATTTTGCTTACTTTAAAATCATTTTTCATGGTGGGGCTAAGCCATTTCTTGGTATGGGTGTAGCCTACCTCAGCCATACCCTGGCGCTGCCACTGGTGGCACGTATGGGGCGGGCCATTCTGCACATGCGTTAAATGCGTTCAATATTTTAACGCAATTAATTCAAAAAATTCATTACCGCCGTTAACGCGATAATTTTAACAGCACTAATTATAATCAATTATTTTGTATACTTTATTGCAGGGATCACAAACTACATTTGTCCAAGGGCCAACATTTATCCAATAGACACTGTCGCGGGCCAGCAATTTTTATATATAGCCCAGAATTTTTAAGTTGTTGACCGGGGAGGGGGGTGCTCCGGTACACTCAAAGTGCAGACTCTTCCCGCTAATGAAGGATCACTTCGAGGCTACTGTCCCGCAGCTCCTCCCTCTCTGTTTCTCTGTCGCAGCGGGGCTAAAGCGCATAAAGCAGACTCTTCACCACGAAGGAACACTTCTTCTTCAGGGCAGGGAAGGCTACGCAGTATTGTTATGTTGTGTTCGTTATTCTCGCGTCCAGGTAAGAAGCTTAAAAAAGGAGACTAAATGGAGTCTCTGAGAAGGTTCAAAATTGGTACTTTAATTAATAAAAAGCGCGGTAATGTTACAAGCAGGATATTGTTCAGTCAGGAGAGAAAGTCTGCAGCTTCCTCTCCCTTGGTGGCCGTGCAGAAGAGAGCTTCCAAGCATTCGTCTTTCCCGCTTGCTGGCTGTTCGCTCTTCCTCTCTGGGAGCTGTAGTGACGTAGGGGACTTCCCCCCTCGTTCGTGTCCGATATCGCGTTAAACAGAGGATTTCGAAATTTTACATTCATTGCTTACTTCCACATGCCTTTTCTCCTCCTTATCTCTTTCATAACTTTATATGTAATACATGTTAACGGCGTCAATAGACACTTTAATGATACTAATGGGCAGTAGTCCCGGATGTCGTCATGACGGATTTTCAGAATAAAAGCTTGGTATTGAGAACCTCCGGGTTTTTCCAGAATAAAATAGCATTTAAACTGACGGTATGTTTAAGGTACATTATGCCATAAAACATTGATTTTAATTTCTAACAGTATGCAGTCTACTGTCTACTGTGGGGGGCGAACGCACTAACGCCACTGTCATCCCCGTCGTGCGGGCCGGATTGATCACTGCTTTATTGTAATGTAGAGAAAAGGCTTTTACAATCTTGTGTAAAAAAAAAAAAAGTCTAAATATGATAGGCCTCAAATCATCTGAGGCCTGGCGCACCCCCTGCGATTGTTGGCGCCCCCAGGTTGGGAACCACTGGTCTAGAGAATTCGAACGGCACTTATCATGGCTGCCACTGACGTACTTCCGGGTCATTTCACTCCGTTAGGAAGGTTCCTAAGCTAAATGGACTATTCGACTTCAGCCTAGCTCTATTTGTTTTTGCCATTGTAATTCACCATAAGCAATTGTTGACTGTAACATCTATTCCAACTGACTGTAATTTGTAAATGTATTTTACCATACTTTAACGGTCAAGTTCTGGCAACCACAGCAGCCCAAATGTTAACGTAAATGTCAAGTTTTCTTTTTACAGTGTACTTATATCTGTACATTTCTTTTCAGTTTGCTTCAAGAAGTGGCTTCAACAGACAGAACAGGACAATATAAAAACTTGCTAAAATTGTACATATAAATAAATAATAGTGACGTGGTGCTGATAAAATTAAAGAAAGTGTGCGTTTAAAATATAAAGACTTACTATACATATAACTAAAATAGACATACTATATAACAAATATGTGCTCTTTACACAGCGTAATGTAATCTTTATGTTACTGGTCTACTTGCTGTTCAGCAGTCTGATGTCTTGGGGGAAAAAGCTATTGCAGAATCTGGCTGTTCTGCTCTTAATGCTGCGGAACCTCTTGCCGGAGGGCAGCAGGGAGAACAGAGCATGGTGAGGATGAGTGGGGTCTTTAAAAATGTTCTGGGCTTTTGTCAGGCAGCGTTTTTGAGCGGTGTCTCTGATGGGAGGGAGAGAAACTCCGATGATCTTCTCTGCTGTCCTAACCACTCTCTGCAGAGACTTCCAGTCTTTGGCGTTGCAGTCTCTCGACCAGATGGAGATGCCGCTGGTCAGCACGCTCTCTATGGTTCCTCTGTAGAACGTGGTGAGGATGGGAGGGGGGAGCTGTGCAGGAAGTGTAGGCGCTGCTGTGCCTTCTTAAATAGTGATGTAGTGTGAGTGGACCAGGTCAGACTGCTTGTGATATGCAGCCCCAGGAACTTGGTGCTGTCTGTAGTCTTCACTGCTGTGCCGTTGATGTGGAGTGGTGGGTGACAGTGCTTTTTGTTCCTGAAGTCGACAATGATCTCTTTTGTTTTATCGACATTCAGGATCAGGTTGTCGGTGTTACACCAGTCTGTCAGATGTTTCACCTCCTCCCTGTAGGCCTGTTCGTTGTTGTCCCTGATGAATCCCACCACTGTTGTATCGTCCGCCTACTTTATGATGTGGTTGGTACTGAACCTGGAGCATAAGCGCTATTGATAAAAGTAGTAGTACCGTTGTGTACCCTATGTGGATGTCAGTTTTACACACATTCTGAGGCCACAGCGCCTATGTTTTTTGTTTTCACTGCTAATTTATGCTTATGTTCTATTAGTGCATTAATGAAGTTTCAGCTCAGACCCCACGCTTAATATGTCTCCCCCTGGCCCACCCACATTTCTCCAGGCCCACCCACACAATAATTACTGACTACGCCACTGCTCTAAGCTCTAAGATATTCTAAAAAATAATATTTGAAAACATTAAAAAATATTTTTATTTTTTTTTTGTGTTCAATTTCTCTTTAGTTTTACCAAAATAACTTGATTTAATTGTATTTAAAATAACATTTCCAAATAAATAAATCCTTCGAATCTGCCTGTTCATTTTCTGTTGGAATGTGAAGGGTTAAATGCCGTCTCTGTGAGTTATGTGAAGACGGGAGAGCTTGTTGGTCTCTCTCTACATTCACAGAGGGCCAGCTATAGAGAGGCGAAGTCCCTCCATTTCCGGGAGCCTCCATGGGACCCCGGAAGCAGCAAATTATACATTGAAGTCAATGGAGAGAGAAAAGTTATCTTTTGATCCCGTTTGAATTGTGCCACGAATGACACATATGATGTTTGTCAATTTAAAAGAATATTTTGCAAGTCAAAAAAATGTAAATGTATCGTAAAACTGTGAAGTTACACATTTTTTTGTGTGAAACCGCTCAGTGAACTACAGGTCTCTGGTCTCGCACAATACGCATCACCATCACAAAGACGGCCGTCACGTTAGCACATTTCACCTGTTTGTTTCAGAATGAGGCGAAAAGTATAAAACGAGGTGAACATCACTACAAGTCTGGGCATATTGAGAGCTGTACATACACGAAAGGGGAGTTAGTCGGTTCTGTAAGAGCCAGCATGCGGGACCGGCTTTACAAGGTTTCGGTGAGTAATATGAGTGCAATGTGTAACGTTAATGTCAGCTAGCTAACATTAGCTAACAAGGTACACTAACGTGTTTTGTTTCAGTAACTAGTTTTCTCCTTAAGAACTTCGTGGTATCTGTGTATGCTGTGGATAACATTAGTGTTCACAAGAACAAGATACACTCCCGTGTTTTAGTTGTTCTTCAGATTGAAGCAGACAGTTTTATATCGACTATACTGTATGTGTGATCTCCTTTTACATTTCGTTGTGTCATTTGAGTTTATTTGCTGTGTGTAGATTCAAGGATTTTGGTTATCTTGTCAATTTGTTTGGTTATCTAGGCACAGCTGTGTGCGACTCCCTCTGGTACACTGGTATGTGTTTTCCTAATGTAGAGAGTATTGATTAATTAACAAACTACACACTGAGTCTAGATCCTGACCAAATCCTTTTTTATTGTTGATCAAATGTTTTTCAAAAATGTATTCATACACATTTAGAAAAATACAATGTACAATCACAACCAGTACAACACAAATTACAAAAAATACAGAAAAAACAAACAATAACAACAATCAGACAAGAGGACAAAACTATGGAAAAATAAACCCTCCCACCCCCAGATCCGGACCATCCTTGTATTATTGCTCATTCAATCTATTATAGCATGCTAACAAATGGTACTTACTTTATTTTTACAGATCTGCATCGGAGACGATGGCGCGATGCAGAACGCTGTCTGTGATTGTGCACGGGGGATGTACAAATGCAGCCACGCTGCAGCATTGGCAATATTTGCCATGTGGCAGATCAGCTCCACAGATGTTGAGTACCAGTGGAGGAAGCCTGGCACTTCAAAAGTAGTCCAGCCGGTGTCTCAACTTTACCAACAGTGAGAGGAGACATACAACCCACTGGCCAGAGACATCGCCACTGAGGATGTAGACTGGTTCAGGTCTGCACTGAGGGGCGCACAGTGTGGCATGGCTTTTGTCACCTGAGCCAGAGCCGCGGCCTCAACATCAGGCCATTGTCACCGTGCCGGAGCTGGTGAAGGGGCATGGGGTCGGGGGCTTGAGGCAATTCTTGCCTCAATGCGACTGAGCAGAGACCAGCAAGCTGCCATCCAGACAGCCACCGGAGGACAGCGGACAAATCCCCAGTGGCAGTTACACAGGCGGGGCAGGTTGACAACAGTCAACTATTTTCATAAAGAATATATATATTTTTCAAAGTCAACTTTATTGTCAATCTTACTCAGTTTGTGTTTATAGACAGAGATCAAAAATACTTTTAAATAAAATAAAATTATACAATTTACAGATATATATATATCCTATATACACCATCATGTATAATGATGGTGGACACTTCACCTCCAGCTGGGCAGATGGCTGCACAAGTCCATTGGGGGATGCTCCCAAAACACCCGACTCACTCACAAAGAGACCAGACTCGAACACTGTCATCCGATAGGCCTGCACAAAAGCCTTCACCCCTTCGGCCTCATTTACAACCCCCAAATTGACAGCCATGACTCCGTCCAAGTTATACCCCCCAAGCACCCTCTTCATGAAAAAATGAATCCAAATGAAACGTTGGACTGAACTACAACTACGCCTTTAAATCTCTACGGACTGTTTTTCAGTGGGATGGCAAGTTCCTATCTTTAAACATTTATTAGTTTTTTCTCAGAACAGATTTGATTTTCTGAAGTTAATTTAACTTTGCCGACCATGTAAGGTCATTATTAAAAGGGTACAATCAATTTGTTTAGGGTTGACTAAAATAATGAAAAACATTCATTTGGATAATTTACTGACAGAATAAGAAACTCAATGATGTTCTACTCACCTGTTCCCTTTTTATAAAGTGAAACAGTTGAAACGATAGATTTTATTAAACTTAAAAACAACCTTCTCCAAAAGCTATCATGGAATATACCGAATACTTATTTTAGAACTTTATTACATATTTTAATATATTGTTTGAATGATCCATAATTGAGCTTGTGTTTACACTGACCTGTTACTCATATATTAATGTCTTTGTAACTTCAGTAAACCACTACTTCACTAATTTCTTTCATTCATCACGGTTCAGTAAACTAAGTGATACATGAACCAGTTTAATCATTATAATAACGTAGGATTGCAACTCTTTGAAACTATAGGTGGCTCTTAAAAGAGCCGTTGTGTTTGGGTGTGCTGGTCTCAGGTCAGTCTAAGCCCTCTCTCCGCGGATGTGGCGGGCCAGCTGGATGTCCTTAGGCATGATGGTGACCCTCTTTGCTTGGTTCATCTTACTGGGGGGCAGCTACATGGATGTCGGCGCAGTCCACAATCATTGTGCAGTTGAAGGCAGAATGAATGAAGGCAGAATGAATGAAGGCAGAATGAATTTATTATTGACTCAGAATGAAGCACAACTTCATGTCATACAATACATTGACTTTATTTGTAATTGTGTAAAAACATATGAGCATTGATTAGCAAGCAGGACCTGCAGGAACAGAGAATGGTGATGGATGGAGCTGGGAAGAGAGAAGAATAAAGAAAACAGATCAACTTTATTATCGGATATTAAAAATTCAATTTCAAAACAAGTTGCCGCTCCTACAGTTTTCTAGTATGTAAAGATGATTTCACATGACCTATGCAAAATGTCACACTCAATACATGTGTGTATCTGGGGGGTGCATTGTGCCTTTGATGTATATAAATAATATACCATAACCAAATGGTGGAAATCAGGTTGCCAGAGCAGGTCAGTCCAGTGTGTTCATCAGGGTCTCAGCAGTTACAGGTGAGGTAAAGAAAATAAAAGAGAAAAAGATCAGTAACAACACTTTAAAGTAACAACACTTTGAATAATTATCTCTTTTAATAATTTTCTCTCAGTAATCATTCAACTACTGTCTTTCCAACAAACAGATTGACTCACCCTCACTGTCATCACAATGAAACACGTCCAGAAGAATGTCATGCAAAGCTGCCTGCCTGCCTTCCTTCCTTCCTTCGACTTATCCTGAACTGCCTGATCTTTTAATGTTCAATGTTAACCATTTGTGCAGATAGCATTAAGTAGAAAATATCGCAGATGCTAATGTGGCGTTAGCCTACCTCCCGCCCCCTTAGCTCCTTGTGGAGGGGGCGATAGGCTACTCTTCAAATGTTTCACAAAATACTTACCATCATGACTACTCTTACTGTTTCACATTTTGGTTTACTTCATGTTAAGGCTAATACAAATGACAAGGCTAAGTAATGTGATGCTAACGTGCTCGCTACTAGCTAGGTAGCTAACTTGACTATGTTCCATGCAAAACATGTATATTACCTGATATGTTTGGTCCAACGACTCCTGGTCCTTTCATCAGGCGGGAAGCGATAGAACGAGCAAGTGGTATGATCACTTTTGTGATTACAACCTGGTACAAAGCAAACAGGCATCTTGTAAAAGTGAATTTATTTGAGCAATCTCTTATATGTATTGGAGGGAATAAATCAGTTATGAGATCTTCTTCTTCTTCTTTGCTTTAATTGCGAGTCGCAACCAGTCTTGGAGCATTATCGCCTATGACATCACTTACGCGACCCAGAATGGGATTTGGGATATGTAGTCTTTCTTGTTGCGTATTTTTCATAGTCTTATATCTCAACAGTTTCACGACAAACTGTCACTTTTTTTACATGGAAATGATCGTTTAAGATTGACAAACATCATATGTGTCATTCGTGGCACAATTCAAACGGGATCAAAAGATATATTTTCTCTCTCCATTGAATTCAATGTATAATTGTTCGCTTCCGGGGTCCCATGGACCGGAAGTAGATGGGCGTGACTTCACCTCTCTATAGTAAATCAACGAGAGAGTAATGTCAAATTACAGTACAATTGACCATCATATCTTTGCGGGCGGGCTTTATTTTCGCGGACTTTATGACAAGTTCCGCCCGCTGTGAAGTCTATAGAGTGGCGAAGTCCCTCCCCTTCCGGGGGAGCTCCATGGGACCTTATTTCGAAAAAATGATGTATTGAAGTCAATGGAGAGAGAAAGATTATCTTTGGATCCCGTTTGAATTGTGCCACGAATTACACATATGATGTTTGTCAATTTAAAAGATAATTATGCAAGTCAAAAAAATAAAAATGTGTCGTAAAACTGTGAAGTAACACATTTGTTTGTGTGAAACCCTTAATGAACTACATCTCTGGGGCAGTAGCGTAGGCAGAAATGTACTTTAGGGTGGGCCTGTAAAAAAATGTTTTATTGTTTTAATGGCTTATCAAGAGCACAAACACAACATCTTGGTGTCATTCTGGACAGCTCTCTCTCACTTGCACCACACATAAAAAACATCACCCGGACTGCATTCTTTATACTGTCTTAAAACCTTTCCTTAGAATATGTTATGAATTGTAAGGTGTCCTTGGGTGCTTTGAAAGGCGCCCCTAAATAGAATGAATTATCATTATTATCTGAAACGATGTAATAACGTTTATAACTTTTTCCAGTCACTTGCCCCATGTATTCAGCAGCAGCAGCAGGCCATTCACTTTGATTTTATCCCGTTATAAATGTCATCATTTTGACAATAAAGAAATGCTACATAAACGTTATCTTGCACATTTTATCTAACCATCTCCATTTCTAACTATCAATATATTTTAAAAGAGATCTCTCTCTCTCTCTCTCATCTGCGTGCGGGGCGGGGCCTCACAGACACCTGCATCTCTCTCTGGTGATGGGAATTCCGGCTCTTCTTTGTTAGCCGGATCATTTGGCTCGGCTCACCAAGAAGAGACGGCTCTTTCGGCTCCCAAACGGCTCTTCAGTTTACCACATATTATAACTTTTATAATTAAATGTAGCCCTGTTTTGACTAATGAATGATTTATGTGTACACATATATCACTTAAATTATTCAATACATCCTTTGTACTGAAGTATTCAAAAGTAAAAATTACATGTTTAATATAAATGATTTGCTGTGGCCAAATGTTTTCATTGCATTTACAGACCCTTGTAACTCTCTGATATACCAGCCAATGAATGCACTGACTTGCTTGTAGAACCACGCTACACAAGGATCATCATCATTCTGTCTTGTATTACTTAAAGTGGACCTATCATGCTATATTTGAACAATATATTGTAGGGCCATACCTATATAAAGTATATAAATATATATATTTTTTTCAAAATACCAAACAGATCCTGCATTTTAGCCATGCCTCATTTCGCTCTATTTGCTCTTTCCAGCGCTCTGATTCTGTGAGCTGCAGCTGACCACGCCCCCCTGCGGGAGAGTTCAAACAGTAACAACGGACTATTTTTCTTAGCGGATGCATGTCAATTTAAATAAATACAACTATTTTTTAAATCAATAAAATCATTTTCTAAATCCATTAAAGCATTTCACTTAATATTGGGAGTCATGTCGTTACTTTGTTGAGAATGTGGCCATGTAATAAGCGGGATAATGTGCACATTGCATAATGTGCCTTCATGCCGATCTAGATCCCTCCGTCGTTCACTTAAAAGAGTTTGCGACCGACACATCACTATCGCTCACAGACATGCTGCAGCGCCGTGCAGTGTGCACACAGTTCTGCCGGTAATGAATATTACATTTTGTGAGGGAACTTTTCCACCAATAATTCCAATAAGTATTCCAAAATGTATTCACTTCAGGTTTACGAAAGTAACTGTAATCAGATTACTCGTTTTTAAAATGTAACGCCAGCTGAATACACTTGATTTTTGTATTCTGATTACATGTATTCCGTTACAACCCAACCCTGCTGTATATCTCTCCGGGCTGTCCAACAGCAGATGAAAAACACCCACCTCTCTGCCTCTTCCAAGGGACGAGGGAACCGTGCGGCAGAGTTTCCGTTAAACATTTGTTTTCTTCTGACAGCCCAGCATCAGGAGAGGTGGGGAGAGGGAGACGTGGGGAGAGGAAGGCGGGGCTATTTCATCGTTATCAGAAAATGATCGTATAGATCGCTGCTAGATGAGGGCAGTGGGGGCTCTTCTTGGAGTCTGGCTTTTTTTTTTTTTTTTTTTTAAACCAAAGTTCATTAGTGAACTTTGAGCCATCATTTATTTTGCAAGCAGCTCTCTGCCTCTCTCACGTTATTATGGCGCGCGCCGGAACCAGAGATGGGGTCGTTACTAAAAAAAAAGTAATATATTACACTGTACTTTCTACATAAAGTAACTCGTTACTTTACTCGCAGGGCCGACCCGCCCCTCCCTACAGGCAGATCACGCGGACTGCGGCGCACCTACAGTAAAGCGCGCCACAGTTTTGCCTCTGCGAGACTCCACTTGCACCCCCAATTACTATTGCAATAAGGAAGATAGAACACAAGTCTTAATTTGTATATGCTCTTAAATAAAATAGGCTACCAGCCTACCAAAACAAGCGAACAGTCTGTGAAACTTAAAGAACATTTCAAGAGAAAAATTGTACAAGTGGGCCATATCAATGTGATGTGACACTGGGCAAAATAAACAAATACTTTACAAATAAATAGCCTGTATAAAACTAAATAAGAGGTTGGCCTTGATAACACATTAAATACACAATATTGTGTTAGGATTTGTCTGTGTTAGTATTTTTGTGTCCTTTTCTATCTTTGGGTTTCCTATTTTATTTTGTAAAGTGTTCACCCCCGTTTCCTGCCTGTTTGCTTTCTGTCGGTTTCCCTCTCTGATTACCCAATTGTGTTCACCTGGTACCTATGTGTTTTCTCCTCCCTCCTCACCTGTCTCGTGTTTATGTGATTAGTCCTGGGTGTATTTAGGTTGTGTGTTTTCTGTCTCTCTTTGTCGGGTTGTCTTGTGTATTGGCTTGTCCTCGGTGAGTGGTCTGTTCTGTATTTGTCAGCATAGCCTTGAAATAAAGGAATTATTTGTACGTTAATCTGCATTTGGGTCCTACCTGCTTCACACACCGTAACAATATTGACTGACTCAACAAAAAAAGGCCTATTAGCAAATAGCCTAAAGGCTAATGAAAAAGAACACAACCTAAAGCATAAGCTTCATTAATTGAACAGTAAGTTAAAAAATATACAATATAGTCAACATGGCCTTTTAACATCATTAATAACACTCAAAAGCGAAAATAGGCCAAAGTGGCATTGCCTGTGAACATAGGCCACACTCCCTCCCATGATCTAAGACTGAACACTTATTTGATGTGTTTGTCACTGAAGCAGTGGTTATAACGTATTAGGAGGAGTCTCTAAAATAGTTTATCGGATAACCGATTTCTTCTTGGTGTTAGCACAAGACTGCCTAGGCTGAAAAGCCTCTCAACCGGTGCACTCGATGGGGTAGCGGTGTATTTCAGGAAGATGCGCTTTATATTAGTGAAACGGCTCAAGACTGCCAGCTCTGACCCCGACTTAAAATAGTCAATGACTTCTGTCTCAGAGTTTAAGGAAGCTGTATCTCCCTCCATCTCATCGAAGGCAAAGAAATCCTTCTCAGCGGACGTGCTGGAGGAGGCGGCAGATTCCTGATGAGACGCACACCCGGCTCCACACCACCGGGTGCAGAACGACACTCTGTAGTCAGCAGCGCCAGAGCAGCTTCTCTCCTTCCCTCCTTCATAAACCATCACACTTTAAACTTTGGCAACGTCACAGCAGCAAGAAGGGCATCTCTGCTGTCAAGCACGGGTGCAAACCGTCTCTTGATGGCCTACGATAGAAATATTGGATAAGATGGATAGGTCAGCTAGGCTACACTGTAACTTGAGAGGCCTATAGCTAAACAAAATCGCAGATTGCATGCAGGCAGCTGTTTGAGGGAATACGCTCCTATTTATCATCATCATCACCAGGCAACAACATATTTCCATAGGCTACATCAAGTCATCACACTTAAAAGTGTGCAGCACATTCCCATGAGCCTAATTTAGGATTACATTTAAAACAGCCTAATGGGATAGTGTTTGGTGAAAAAAGTGCAAGTGTCATGTAGCCTAGTTAACATAAATCTGCAGCTTCACAAAAAAACATCCATGCATTCTGATATTTCAAATCTTATGTTCGGCTTACCGTTACTATAGCATCTGACAGACCTGCTGTCATCAGGGAAAGCCCAGTTTGTAGTGCCAATGTCCGAGACATCAGAATTTCCAACGTTGGTAGAAGACAGCCGTAGTAGCAGTTGTCTTCCCCTTGCAGAATATCCAACGCCACTGTGAGTGGTTTCAGGACGGTGCAGTATTCCTTGAGGAATTGATGCTCCCGTTCAGTGAGGGCTTTAATACCCAGTCGGCTACAGAGAGTATTTAACTCTGGGATGGGGATGTCAGTGATGCGGGATAGGGCATCATGGAATGAATTCCATCTTGTTGATGTCGGCACGATAAGTTTCCTTCTGCACGTATCCTCGACGAGATCAGATGCCACGGTAGAAGGGCTTGCTTTAGTCCAAAGGGCAGAACACTTTCCAGTGGCACTTCCGTAAACCGATTTGGACTCGGTGTTTGATGTAAGCCATTTTTCAACATCATTGCCTGAAATTAAATGTAGTGTGGCGGTAGAGAAAACTGTCCTTGTTCTAGGTTGCTAGACAGCACTTCTCCAACATATGTGAAAGCTACACCCTGATCTACTTCATCATCTCCCTCGTCAGAATCTGATGCTGGATGCTGCTGCTCATACACCTTGAAAGCCTTGACAAAATTGGATCCATTGTCCGTGACTTTGTGTGAAAGTCCAAACTTTGGATGAAGTTGTTCAATTTCACTAGCAATAACGTCATATGTGTGTCGTCCTTTAATCCTTTTGCAAGGAATTTCGGCTTTCTCACGATGGAAATCGCGTGGGTCAATCCAGTGGGCTGTCATTCCCAAAAAACTTTTATTGTGGCTAGTCCAGATGTCAGCAGTGGTAGACACAAATTCTAAAGTTTCAAATGTTCTCTTTAGTTCAGTTTCCATTGTCGCATACGACTGATCCAGATAGCTCCTGAATGTTTTCCTGTCTGACCATGGCTCTCCTCTGTCTCCTGTTACCTGTATTTTGCGCAGTATATCTCTGAAAGATGGTGATTCCACTGTGCAAATGGGCAACATTTCCTCGACTATGAAGGATGCTACAAGCCTGTCCATCTCTGCTTTGGTTACCGGTCCTCCAAATTCTAATTTTTGCTGCTTCGGAGTCGGCGGCAGCGCACTCACAACATCCTGGGTTCGGGGGTCCTTAGCTATTAGCTTCACCTTAGCATGTGCTCTTTGCAGGTGCTTGTTTAGGTTTGACGTGGTGTTTACAGCCGTGGATAAAAGCTTCTGGCCTGGACACAGTTTGCACCTCACCGTCACATTCCTGTCTAGTCTTCGGACGAACTCAAGATAATGGGCATACCTCCACCCCTCGAAAGATATCGCGAACTCTGTCTCTGACTCAGCCATGTTTATGCAGCACTGCACGTGCAGATGTGGACGAGCAAGTCGCGGTTGCGGAGATTACGTACATATAAACCTGCGGCGGAAACCCCTCTTGTCTGTCAGAGTGAAAAAAAAGTAACGCGTGTCGGGGCAATGTTAGTAACTGTAGTGTGATTATTTAATTATTACAGTAACGCGTTACACCCAACTCTGGCCGGAACCAACAATCAGTTTTTACCGTAAATCAGTTCGGTTCAGAGGATAAAGCACATACAACATTAATTAAACTCGATATTTGTTCACTTGAACTTCACTTTGAATTATTGGATATTCTCAATGGGTGAATACATTTTTTTATAATAATAATAAAATAATTGTAATTAAATTTTTCTCAGGGTGGGCCAATGAGTAAACTGGGTGGGCCTGGGCCCTGGCCCTATGGTGGCTACGCTACTGCTCTGGGGGCCTCATTTATAACGCTGCGTAGGATTCACGTGGGAAGGTTGCTTACGTAGTAGAAATCCAAAAAATAGGTACAGAAATTTTCCGATTCACCAAACATTGCGCACCGGCGAAGAAAGTGCGTACAGCACTTCCTACGCCGGTTTCCCTTTATAAATCACAACCGACTCGAAATGCGGTGCAGCTTTTGCGGGCTTCACGTAACGCCCATTCATTCTGACTGACTTTATGAAGAAGATCGCAGGACAGAACAGTTAAAAAAGACATCTCACACCGTGTCAGATTTTGGTTATTTTGGGGAGGTCGAGATAAATCATATTGTTTGGTGGATGCAGTTTGAACCAGAGTAGCAGCATGGAGGTCGGATCGTCACCAAAATAAATAAATGGCCGAAAAAGGTTAATGACAAAAACAATACACATGTTTGTACCGGGGACAGGAGACACCCCCTTGATGAGAAACTGTAAGAAGTGAACGGGGAATCCCCCCCGGTGTGGAGTCATGATGACTGGATCTGAATTATGTTTTTGTATTTGGTGGTTTGTGTTCCAGCTGTCGATCAGCTGTGTCTAGTATATATACTATCATGCGGTTTTATATATAAAACCATGCTCGTATCTACAACCTATAGAAATGCAAAACGGCGTCAGTTTAGACGTAATTCTGTCCTTCTGCTTACCGCATCATTTATGAGAAAACATTTCATAACATTAACACAACATATTCGAGGTGGTTTTAAATGACATATCCGATATTTATTTATTTATCCAAGTTATGTTTTTGTGTGCACTGAGGAGTCGCAAACAGGCGTTTGTTTAATCATTTTAAGATTGGCTTTAATCAATGTTTGAAAATGAATTCTTCATATATGATAAATGAGAGGTAACATTTTATTTATGGTATTATTTTCACATATTTCTCTCCATTCTTCCTTCTGCCAACGGTGTTGCAGTTTCTCGTCTCTCCCGTTGTTGTGCTGAGTGCGTACGCATGGGTTAGAGTTTACGTAGAGGACCGTACATTTTCCCGTCAAGTTAGTATTTTATAAATCCCAAACATTGCGTAGAAACTGGCGTACGCCATCTTTTGAGCGTATATCCCTTTATAAATGAGGCCCTTGGTCTCGCACAACAACACAGACGTCACCAAGATGGCCGTCACTACTTTCTTGTCAACAAAACGTTTGACTACCCTCACTATCACCACAATGAAACACGTCCAGAAGAATGTCATGCAAAGCTGCCTGCCTGCCTTCCTTTGATTCTCTCTGAACTGCCTGGTCTTTTTAATGTGTAATGTCAACCATTTGTGCAGATAGCATGAAGGAGAAAAGATCGGCGATCGCCGATGCTAGCGTTAGCATTTCTCCCCTGGGCTTAAATTGTGTATTATAGAATGATCACACCGGTTACAGTACTCTTCAAAGGGTTCACGAAATATGACTACTACTCTTACTGTTTAACATTTTGGGTTACTTAATGTTACTTCATATTAAGGCTAATACAAATTACAAAGCTGTAATGCTAACTAACGTGCTAGCTACTAGCGAGGTAGCTAACTTGATCCAGCCACTCCTGGTCCTTTCATCAGACGGGAAGCGAAAGAACGAGCAAGACCCATTGCTGGTATGATAACAACCTGGTACTAAGCACACAGGCATCTTGTTAAAGTTATCTTATCTTAGCCAGCACCATATAGATAGATTATATCTATATGGCGCTGATCTTAGCCATCTCTTAGTGGAGGAAAACAATTGTATTATATTTCAACAGTTTTACGACAAACTGTGACTTTTTTTACATGAAAATAATTTTTTAAGATTGACAAACAGCATATGTGTAATTCATGGCACAATTCAAAGGGGATCGAAATTGACTTCAATACATTATTTTTTCCGAAATAAGGTCCCATGGACCGGAAGCAGATGGGCGTGACTTCGCCAAGTCACGCCCATTGCATACATTAACGTTACACATTACACTTGTGTTACTCACCGAAACCGTAAAGCCGGTCCCGCATGCTGGCTCTTACGGAACCGACTAACTCCCCTTTTGTGTATACAGTTCTCAACATGGCCAGACTTGTAGCGATTTTCAACTCTTTTAATACTTTTCACTTCATTCTGAAAGAAAGAGGTGAAATGTGCTAACGTGACGGCCATCTTGGTGTTGGTGACGTATGCAAGACCAGAGTTGTAGTTCATTAAGCGCTTCACACAAAAGAAATTTTACTTCACAGTTTTACGACTAATTTTAATTTGTTTGACTTGCAAAATTATCTTTTAAATTGACAAACATCATATGTGTAATTTGTTGCACAATTCAAACGGGATCAAAAGATAATGTTTCTCTCTCCATTGACTTCCATAGAGAGGAGAAGTCCCTCCCTTTCCGGGAGCCTCCATGGGACCCCGGAAGCGTAAAATTATACATTGAAGTCAATGGAGAGAGAAAGGTTATCTTTTGATCCCGTTTGAATTGTGCCACGAATGACACATATGATGTCTGTCAATTTAAAAGAATATTTTGCAAGTCAAAAAAATTAAAATGTGTCGTAAAACTGTGAAGTTACACATTTTTTTGTGTGAAACCGCTCAGTGAACTACAGGTCTCTGGTCTCGCACAATACGCGTCACCATCACAAAGACGGCCGTCACGTTAGCAAATTTCACCCGTTTCTTTCAGAATGAGAATAAAAGTATAAAACGAGGTGAACATCACTACAAGTCTGGACACGTTGAGAGCTGTACATACACGAAAGGGGAGTTAGTCGGTTCTGTAAGAGCAGCGGGACCGGCTTTACAAGATGTTGGTGAGTAATATGAGTGCAATGTGTAACGTTAATGTCAGCTAGCTAACATTAGCTAACAAGGTACACTAACGTGTTTTGTTTCAGGAACTAGTTTTCTCCTTAAGAACTTCGTGGTCTCTGTGTGCTGTGGATAACATTAGTGTTCACAAGAACAAGGTACACTCCCGTGTTTTGTTTTAGTTGCTCTTCAGATTGAAGCAGCCAGTTTTATATCGACTATACTGTATGTGTGATCTCCTTTTACATCTCGTTGTGTCATTTGAGTTTATTTGCTGTGTGTAGATTCAAGCGTTTTGGTTATCTTGTCAATTTGTTTGGTTATCCAGGCACAGCTGTGTGTGACTCCCTCTGGTACACTGGTATGTGTTTTCCTAATGTAGATCCTGACCAAACCCTTTTTTATTGTTGATCAAATGTTTTTCAAAAATGTATTACACATTTAGAAAAATACAATGTACAATCACAACCAGTACAACACAAATTACAAAAAATACAGAAAAAACAAACAATAACAACAATCAGACAAGAGGACAAAACTATGGAAAAATAACCCCTCCCACCCCCAGATCCGGACCATCTTTGTATTATTGCTCATTCAATCTATTATAGCATGCTAACAAACATGGTACTTTCTTTATTTGTACAGATCTGCATGGGAGACGATCGCGCGATGCAGAGCGCTGTCTGTGATTGTGCACGGGGGATGTACAAATGCAGCCACGCTGCAGCATTGGCAATATGTGCCATGTGGCAGATCAGCTCCACAGATGTTGAGTGCCAGTGGAGGAAGCCTGGCACTTCCAAAGTAGTCCAGCCGGTGTCTCAACTTTACCAACAGTGAGAGGAGACATACAACCCACTGGCCAGAGACATCGCCACTCAGAATGTAGACTGGTTCAGGTCTGCACTGAGGGGCGCACAGTGTGGCATGGCATGGCTTTTGTCACCTGAGCCAGAGCCGCGGCCTCAACATCAGGCCATTGTCACCGTGCCGGAGCTGGTGAAGGGGCGTGGGGGTCGGGGGCTTGATTTATTCTTTATGAAAATAGTTGACTGTTGGAGAAATGAATCCAAATGAAACGTTGGACTGAACTACAACTACGCCTTTAAATCTCTACGGACTATTTTTCAGTGGGATGCCAAGTTCCTATCTTTAAACATTTAATAGTTTTTTCTCAGAACAGATTTGATTTTCTGAAGTTAATTTAACTTAACCATGTAAGGTCATTATTAAAAAGGTACAATCAATTTGTTTAGGGTTGACTAAAATAATGAAAAACATTTCATTTGGATTATTTACTGACAGAATAAGAAACTCAATAATGCTCTACTCACCTGTTCCTTTTTATAAAGTGAAACAGTTGAAACGATAGCTTTTAGTAAACTTAAAAACAACCTTCTCCAAAAGCTATCGAGGAATATACCGAATACTTATTTTAGAACTTTATTACATATTATTTGTATATAGTTTGAATGATCCATAATTGACAGAAGCTTGTGTTTACACTGACCTGTTACTCATATATTAATCAGTATTGGGTCCACTCCTATTCATCATTTACGTCCTCCCACTAGGCACAATCCTCCGTCACCATGGCATCCACTTTCACTGCTATGCTGACGACACGCAAGTCTATATCTCAACCAAACCCAACACCGCCCTCCCGCCCACTTCCCTCACCACCTGCCTCCAGGATATCAGTAGCTGGATGAGCAGGAACTTCCTGAAGCTAAATGGTAGTAAAACTGAGGCCCTGCTCATCGGCTCAAAAAACACCCTCTCCAAAATCCTAACCACCCCACCCCCAAGCATCATGATCGACAGCTTCCCTGTATCCTTCACCAGCCAAGTCAAAAGCCTTGGCGTCATCCTGGACAGCACCCTTTCGTTTGCTCCCCACATAAAAAACATCACCCGGACTGCCTTCTTCCATATCCGCAACATTTCCAGACTCCGCCCATCCCTTTCACAATCCAGCACCGAAATCCTGGTTAATGCATTTGTCACATCCCGGATTGACTACTGTAATGCTATCCTCTCTGGCCTACCCACAAAACTACTCAACAGACTCCAAATCATTCAAAACTTGGCTGCCCGGATCATTACCTGTACCAAATCGTCTGACCACATCACCCCCATCCTCATCCAACTTCACTGGCTCCCTGTTCAGCACCGGATTGTCTACAAAAACCTTCTGCTTACATACAAAGCCCTCAACAACCTCACCCCCACCTATCTCTCAAACCTCCTCCAGGAATACACCCCCTCCCGCTCCCTGCGCTCATCCTCAGCTGGACTCCTGACTGTCCCCACCTCCCGCCTTAGCACCATGGGAGCCAGGGCTTTTAGCTGCACCGCACCCAGGCTCTGGAACTCTCTGCCTCCACACATCAAACAGTCTGACTCCATCACGACATTCAAATCCCACCTCAAAACCCACCTGTTTAAACTGGCCTACTCACTCTAAAACACATTCAACCTGCTATCACAGATCCCCCTCTCACTCTGTCACTCCACACTCTTGTCCTGCCTGTTTTATGCTTTTATGCTGCTGTATTGCCTTGTCGGTTCGATTAAATTCTGTTCCGTTTTTGTTTTAGCTGTTTTAACACTTTTAAATGCACTGTAAGGCGACCTTGGGTGTCCTGAAAGGCGCCTCGAAATAAAATGTATTATATATTAATGTCTTTGTAACTTCTTTAAACCACTACCTCACTCATTTCTTTCATTCATCACAGTTCAGTAAACTAAGTGACACGTGAACCAGTTTAATAATTATAATAACGTAGGATTGCAACTCTTTGAAACTGTAGGTGGCTCTTAAAAGAGCCGTTGTGTTTGGGTGTGCTGGTCTCAGGTCAGTTTAAGCCCTCTCTCCGCGGATGCGGCGGGCCAGCTGGATGTCCTTGGGCATGATGGTGACCCTCTTTGCTTGGTTCATCTTACTGGGGGGTAGCTACATGGATGTCGGTGCAGTCCACAGTCATTGTGCAGTTGAAGGCAGAATTTATTTATTATTGACTCCGAATGAAGCACAACTTCATGTCATACAATACATTGACTTTATTTGTAATTGTGTAAAAAAATAAAGCATTGATTAGCAAGCAGGACCTGCAGGAACAGAGAATGGAGCTGGGAAGAGAGAAGAATAAAGAAAACCGATCAACTTTATTATCGGATATTAAAATTTCAATTTCAAAACAAGTTGCCGCTCCTACAGTTTTCTAGTGTGTAAAGATGATTTCACTTGACCTATGCACAATATCACACTCAATACATGTGTGTCTCTGGGGGGTGCCTTTGATGTATATAAATAATATACCATAACCAAATACTATTACGTACAGTGGAAATCAGGTTGCCAGGGCAGGTCAGTGTGCATGTTCCTCAGGGTCTCAGCAGTTACAGGTGAGGGAAAGGAAATAAAAGAGAAAAAGGTCAGTAACAACACTTTAAAGTAACAACACTTTGAATAATTATCTCTTCTAATAATTTTCTCTCAGTAATCACTCAACTACTGTCTTTCCAACAAACAGATTGACTCACCCTTACTGTCATCACAATGAAACACGTCCAGAAGAATGTCATGCAAAGCTCCCTGCAGCCTTCGACTCTCCCTGACTGCTTCCATAGCACCTGGTGGATGGCGCAGTAGGCTACTCTTCAAATGTTTCACGAAATACTATTGATTATACACAGCCAGTCTTCTCCCTGACAGAGACTTCTGAATCCAAAGTTAATTCTATAATTTCTTCTTTAAACAATTCCAAATCAAAAGACACTTTTGGACTGGATTCTCTGTTTCTAAAGAAACATGCTACTACCCTCACAGGGACAATTACCAAAATAATTAACACCTCTTTTAGGGAGGCAACATTCCCAAAAGACTGGAAGTTAGCCATTGTTGTGCCAGTCCACAAATCCGGGGACACAACTGATGCAAACAACTATAGGCCCATTAGTATTTTACCTGTCATGTCTAAGATCTCTGAGAAATGTGTAGCTGAGCAATTGACTGGACATCTTAACAGTAGTCCTTTCACACTACACCCCATGCAATTCGGCTTCCGAGCCAATCATTCCACTGAGACCGCAAATTGTTTCCTTGTGGAAAATATTAAATTAAAAATGGACAAAGGAGGCATTGTTGGAGCAATCTTCTTAGATCTTAAGAAAGCTTTTGATACAGTCAATCATCAAGTACTCATTCACAAAATGTCCTATTTTAATTTCTCACCCAGTGCAATAGACTGGATGAGCTCCTATCTGTCAGACAGAGTTCAGTGTGTAAGGGTAAGTGGCGAGACATCACCACCCCTGAGGAATGAACTGGGTGTACCCCAAGGATCTATCCTGGGCCCAATACTATTCAGCCTTTATATAAATGACTTGCCCTCAGTGTGCACTGGATGTGAGGTGCAAATGTACGCTGATGACACTGTCATTTATGTCCATGCAAAAACCAAGGCCCAAGCTGCGGCCAAATTAAATGATGCAATGGTTCATGTAAATCAATGGCTTACTGACTCACAGCTATATTTGAACGTTAAGAAGACAGTCTGTATGTTTTTTAGCAAGACCAACACTGTATCACACGGTGAACCTAAGGTCTATGTGTCTGGGGAGGTCATTCAAACAGTTACACATTTCAAATATCTAGGCATTATCCTCGACACTACTCTATCCTTCAATAAACAAGTGAGAAAGGTAATGCAAATAACTAAATACAATCTAGCAAATTTTAGATATATAAGGAACTGTTTGACAACACCTGTTGCAAAACTATATATGACTGCCATGATCCTTCCCCACCTAACATACTGTATGACCAGCTGGACCCAGGCGAATAGCACAACATTAAGGCCTATCCTGTCACTTTACAAGCAAGCTCTCAAAGTTTTTGACAAAAAACCAAAGCTATACCACCATTGCAAAATCCTGGACAAACATAACCTGCTCAGCTGGGAAAATATATTAAAACACACTGATGCATGTCTCATTTTTAAAATTCTAAACGGCAAGGCACCCCCACCACTCTGCACTTTTATACAACAGAAAAATTCAAACAGTAGAACCACAAGGTCTGCCCTAAGAGGGGACTGTGTAGTCCCTCTTAGGTCCAGTTCCTTTGGCAAACACTGTTTCTCTGTGAGGGCACCTACACTCTGGAACACGATACCAATACAGATCAGGAATAACACCTCTTATCATACATTTAACCACAATCATAAGAACTGGCTTTTAAACAATCAAAAATGTGAACACTTTTAACTGAATCAAGGTATGATGATATTTCATCTGTTTGCATGTGTGTTTCTTCCTCTCTATTGTTGTACTACTGTTCCTATTTATTGTTGTACTGCTATTTATTTATTCTTGTACTGCTATTTATTTATTGGTGTACTGATGTTGTCTGCTGTACTCTATCTAATTATGTTTTTATTTTCTAGTCTTGTTGTGGTCAGTTAACATCTTGCCAAGGACAACAGTTGAAAATTAGCCTGCTGGCTAATACTGGCTCATTTACAGCAATGTGAATTAATGTGCACTGTCCTTTAAATAAAATAAACAAATGAAATGAAAATACTAATAAAATAAAATGTCTCAAAATGTATGCAACAATGTGCATATTAAAATAGAAGATATCAAAGCAAAAATATTTAATGTTTATATTTAAGATATACAGTTTGCTAGTTAGCTAACTTATTATACATCATGGCCAGGTTAATTCTCTGGGCTAAATAAGCATCATCACCTGTGTCATCTGTGGGCGTTGTTTTTCTAATTTTAAGCACATTCTGAGTTTCTTCATCTCTCTCCTTTCTCTTAAACATCTGAAGAATCGGCGTTTGTATTTTTGCTTTAATTACCACGTAGCCTAATTTTCTAGCTGTCATTCAGTCACTCTATTGCTTTCTCCTCCCGCTGTTCTGACCAAGTGTGAAAAAGCAAATACCCGCTCTATTGAAATCAGTCGGAAGTCTCAACGGCTCATTTCAAAATAAACGTGGATTTGCGTAAAAAACAATTTTTTCGGGGTTCGGGTGTTTTATTTGATTTTAAACAAACAAAGTCTTGGCTTTCAGAATATGAAACTTTTATTTACAAAATCACACGATAAATACATTTTTGAAGCTTGTAAAGGGACGAAGACAGGCACCTCTCCCTCGCAATCTGCTCTTCCAGCAGCGCCGCCCCCCTCCCTCCGGCTGAAATTATGAATGTAAGCGTATAGTAATCATAGATAACACGGCAGGGTCCGTGACTGTTTGTTTTCATCTGATTTCAATTAAACAAAGTCTTGGCTTTCAGAATATTAAACTTGTTTCGGCAAATTCAGGTGATAAATACAACTTTGAAGCTTGTAACGGCATAATTACAAGCGGAGAACGGAGTAATTTAACGTCACTGCAGGCTTAACAACAGCCGGTGTTTCTCCTGAGGGAAACAAACACAATACGCACAAACACAAACATACACAAACACACACACACACGCACACACTCGCGAGCTTCCCCCAGACCAGTAATCCAAACCAAAATATCTTCCCTTCGTAGTCTAAATTCCACGGGTGGAGCTGTCAATTCTTCCTGGTCCTCCGGACCGCCTGGAAATCTCTTACCGGTACTAAGGACCGGGTAGGACCGGCACACTTTCACCACTGTCCAGATGTCTACCCTACTTTTATTATTTGTATAGATTTATGATTAGCATAAGTTCGTTCCTGATGGCTCACTTCAGTGATAGTGATGACATCGTTTGCAAAATTATTAACCGAGTCATTTTCAAGATTGAGTTACAATGATAAACTGGAGTGGCAAAGGAGGATGGACTTTGTGTTTAAGTGATTTGATCATCAAAGGTAGGCCTAACGGCCCGTCTACACTACAGGCATCGAAAAATGCTTTCAACGCTTCACCCATTCATTTCAATGGGGTGACGTAGAAGATTTTTAAACTTCGCCGAACTGCATTGTGGGGAGCATGGCATGGCTTTGCAAGCATCACGAGCATCAAAAGTTGAACAATGTAGATTAGAAAGGATCTGCAGTATTTTATGAAGTATTTTATGAAGTATTAATCGTACGAAGGTCAGTTTTATACAAGTAGAAGTGTGTATTTACCTGGTAGTAGGCTGTCAGTAATGGCTACGCCTCTCTATTTGGACTGGTAACTTTAAAAGTAGCTCTCGGTTCAAAAAAGGTTGGGCACCCCTGATCTACCGGGATACAAACCGGAGGAGCGAGGCATGGAGGGAGGTGGCAGAGACAGTGGGTGAAACTGGTAGGTTTTCGCCCGTTTGGGGATTTTATATCCAGTTTACTTCGTTTTAACATTGCGATTGCTTTGTATGCCGGGGGCGGGCGGGAGATTCCTGATTGGTTGTTGGTCGCCTTGGGCGCGAGAAATCGCCAAGCCTCAGACACGCCTCATTTTCAATGTGGGCTGCTGTGCCGACTTAAAGGTGGGGTAGGTAAGTTTCAGAAACTCGGCTCGGCTCGCCGCTGATGTGTATGCACCTGCTGATATTCAAATCAGACCACCAAGACCTGAGAGCAGGGTGCTAACTGATATTTCAGTGTATAAAAATGAGAGAATCAGTATAATAATAATAATGCATTTTATTTATATAGCGCTTTTCATGTCCTTAGAGTTTACAAAAACAGTTTTACCAGGGGGTCAATGATTTATCTTCCACAACAATGACAGTTAATATTTACTATGATGAATTACCTATCTGAGCTGTAAACTCTACTAAAATTATACTGATGATTGAAGTATGAAAAACAACCTGCACATTTTCTGATTTTTGCCCCAAAATATCATTATAATAATTGAAGCGTTATATTCACCATTTGAACCTTTACTATCAGGGGGGTCAGAACCACCGTCTGAAAAGACTATCTTTTTGGGGGGTGTCATTTTCCTAATGGGTAGAATAGTTTTGTAAAACATTAGACGTTAATCTCTACAGTGATTGGTGATAAACTCTACAGAGAGCATCACTTTTCACCAGCCCACAGCAGCTCTCTACAAAGTATCTGCATCATGACACCTTGTAATATAAGGGTTGGAAAGGAAGATACAGATGTAGCACCTCATTTCAGACAGTTTGAAACGCGAGGGCCGTGGCCGGCAAAAGGAAAACCTCCAGCGTGACTTGAGACCGCCACCTTGATAAATAATGAAGCCAGCTGCAATGGATCATTGATCCACCAGGGGTTGCAGTGGGGTTCCACACTGGAGCTCATGTGAAATAAACTCTGATACAGTACGGTAGATTTATGTCTGGTAGGCTACTACTGTATAGCGGATCTTTGTTAAGATCCATATGTCACGGATAGGATCATACTCTGTGCTAAATAAGAGACATGTAATCATTTAGGCTACAAAACATCGCCATGTTTTTATTTAACAAAATAATGTTGGTTAGTCCACAACTACTGTACAAAAAACATCAGGAAGCCCGCCGGCTCCAAAAACGAACGGGAGGAAATGCTCTCAATTTTGAATTCTAATTTAATCATCATCTTCACCACGATCATGTATGTTTATGTTAGCCGAATTGACATGAAAGCACTGACAATTATGAACTTCATTAAAACGTGCCTAAACTCAGTAATTCACGAATATTTTATATTTTAATGGAGCCTCGTCAGGCAGATCAGGGTCCCGACGCGTAGCGGAGGGATCTTGATCTGGATGAAGGGTGTGATTTTCCCCATAATGACCAAGTCGCTGCACATTATCCCGCTTATTACCAGTGTTGGGACTAACGCGTTACAAGTAACGCGTTACTGTAACGCCGTTATTTTTGGCAGTAACTAGTACTCTAACGCATTACTTTTTAAATTCAGTAACTCAGTTACCGTTACTACATGGTGCGTTACTCCGTTACTGCGTTAGTTTTTTTATATAGTCAACAGCCAGGTGAACAGAGATGAGAACTGTACTTAAGTACAGTACTTGAGTAAATGTACTTAGATACTTCCTGTGTCACATGCGGAGACGGGCTGTGGGCGTGTTTGTGTTGTTTACTAACAAGACTGTCATGGCGGCGGCGGAGCTCAAGTCTAGTTTCTCCACCTGGAGATATTCTCACTATTTCACTTTTGTCGAGCACAAAGAAAAGAACGTTTTAGTTAAATGTAAGTTGTGTCCTGGCGGGTCAAAGAGCCTATCTACTGCCCAAACCAGTCATTCAAATCTCTTCAAACATCTGCAAAAACAACATGCTGGGACGAAGCTAGTAGCTAAGACCACAGAGACTCAGCCGACGCCACTCCACCTGCACCTAAGCAACAGCGGCTGGATTTTAACCAAGGGACTGCTAGCCAGGGGAAAGTCGATAAAGCCATTGCACGGTATGTTGTAGAACACATGCAGGCTATTGCTACAGTGGAGTCACCCGCTTTCAGGGAGCTAGTTAGCATGATAGCATGTCCGGGCGGCACACGGCATATGGGACGGAAAACTTTTTCCAACTACTTGGAGAAAGAATATACAAAAATGTAAATCCAGCTAATATCGATGCTATCCAGATTGTATTATTCTCCAATGCAATAACAGTACTGAAATGAAGGCTATAAGGGCATTAATATAATGGGAGCCCTTTTTTTAAAGTAACTAAAACGTTACTTTTCACAGTAACGCATTACTTTTTGGTGTAAGTAATCAGTAAAGTAACTGAGTTACTTTTGAAATGAAGTAACTAGTAATGGTAACTAGTTACTGGTTTTCAGTAACTAGCACAACACTGCTTATTACATGGCCACATTCTCAACAAAGTAACAACATGACTCCCAATATTAATTGAAATGCTTTTATGGATTTAGAAAATGTTTTTATTGATTTAGAAAATAATTGTATGTATTGATTTAAATTGACATGCATCCGCTAAGAAAAATAGTCCGTTGTTACATGCCCCGGCCACACAAGGACGAAAACGGTCGTTTGCGTTACTGTATAGTGTCATATAGACCGTTCGGCCACACGAGGACGACCGAATACGGCACTAAACGACTGTGGAAACGATAACGGGTCCCAAGGTGGATAGAACGGCATACGCAACGCTCTGGGGGGTCCAACGGCTCCGTGTGTACAACCTATACGATAATTTTCTGATAATGATGAGGCAATAGCCCCGTCTCTCCCCACCTCTGCTGCTCACAGCCTCACCCCCGCGTCAAAGTAAACTGCACACTGAATTCAGATTATTTATCTTTCTCTCGATATGGACATAAACGCGAGTGAAATCTAATCTGACAGGACGGAGACACCTCTCAAACTAACCTAGTTATAAATATGTTTATTTTTACTGTCGGCCTGGTCACTCATTACTGGATCAGCTGCTGCATGAAACAGACACTGGCGCTGTCCAAAGAGAGGGAGGAAAAAGAGAGGCTCCGTGTATTTTATTATTATATAGAGTCGTTATTCATTTGTTTTAAAGCTCAATAAATAACAAAGAAGACCTTTGACCGGCACTTTTATAATTTTGTCGGAAGATTTAAACTTTAATACACGTTGACTGGCGAAAAACTAAACAGAAGGGCAACCATGACAACCATGCTTCTTCACTGCTTTTGTGGAGGAAGTTACAGCGCCACGTACAGGCTCCTGCATATGTACTGCAGCTTCTCCAGCGGTTGGAGCTAAACAGAGCTGTCTCGTGTGGACAGACACTATCCGGATGACTATTGCGTGTGGACAGAAGGTTTTTTGCGATTGCGTTTGCATTAATCCTATGCGTTTAGCCGTTTTCGTCCTCGTGTGGCCGCGGCAACAGTTTTTTTAAACAGTCTGAATGAAACGGCTGCTCTCAGCTGTGTGTTTACACACCTAATGGCCCATCAGGCACAGCTCTCTCCCCCCCCTGATCTTACAGCTACACCATTGTTTGGTTTCCATGGTAGCGCGTCTCTTTGGTAGCGTCTCTTTGGTAGCGTCTCTTTGGTAGCGTCTCTTTAGTAGCGCGTGCAACTGAAAGTCTGAGAGGGTGAGGATTGTTCACAGAGAACAGAACAAGAATCGACAACTCCACCCTCTGCTCACTCCTTTCCTGTACAATACAGGTCCAGCCAGGCAAAACAGTGCACTTCTCTTTCCCGCACTACTGTGACAGACCATGGGGCTGGGTCAGCCATTCATATTTCTCTTCTCAAAAAGAGAAATATGAACGTTAGTTTTTAACTGAAATGATCAAATAAAGTCAAAATGTCACAGTGTTTACAAACATTGACTATACCGTTCACCAGCCCCCACCCCCCTATGCCTATGTATGTTGCGAACTCTTTGTTTAAAACTAATTGGCCATCGGAATGTGTGTGTCCCAACCCACCCGTGTTCGCATATTTATGCTGTCGCAGTTCCTGTTGTTTCTATCACGCATTGCCGGTATGAAAGGGTCTGTGCCGGAAATATCAAACATTTAATAAAAGTGAAAAACAATGAACAAGACTTAACGTATTAATAATAATTAATTATATTTATTCCGTTTGGATGTACGATTTTTGACTTTGTTTAGAGCAGTGATCTTCTCTTCCTCTCTGCAGCAGAGAGCTAAGCGCTGTCAGACCGGACCTAGCCCTGAAAAGTATTATCATCTGAAAGTAAAATTAATCATTATGTTATTAGTATTAAATACAGATAAGTATTTTTATAACTTGTATTTAGAAATACTCCGTTGTAATTATTGATGCATAAATGTGTTCATCAATTCAATGTGGCATCTGCTATAATTGGGTTAATGTATGATATTACTTAATAATACAATACATTATAATATATGATATGATAATTACATTTTAGTTTTATTAATTTCTTATTTCATAGAAACGTATCAAACATGTAATTAAAGAATGGTGATATACGATAGATGTTAAGGACTAACGTTTATAATAAATAGCCTAGCATTTATCCATATTCATAATAATATTTATATATTCAACAATTTTTAATGTAAAAGGTTCATAAAATAAAAACACAACACTGTCATTGCAAGTCACACTCAGTTGACTTTTATGTTCAACTGCTAAATTCGTTACTGATCAAAAAGGGCTTCTACCTAATTACCTTAAATAAACTCACTAATCACGTAAAATGATAAAATACTGCGAAGATATTAAAATATGTGCTTCCATTTTTCATACTTTTGAAATATATTTGTATCTCCGTGTTTACTGGGTCTTTTTGCATGAAACAAAGACTGGCATATAGTTTCAAGCCAGTACTTGTCCGGACTGTTGTTTTTATGTGGCACCGGCTTGAACAGGTCATGTGATCTGATCACGCCGGCATTATTCTTATCATTCTTTATGAGCGCAGTAGCCTAATGGTCAGGTAGTCTATCTAATTACTTATTTATAAAGTGGAGACAAGGCAGAAATCCTACAATGAAGTGGGACAGTGCTTTCCGTGAGATCCAGAAACTAAAACTAAATTCTATTCAAATTCCAATTCTTGACTGGAAGAGCGGTGTAAATGGGTGGCATATGCATTTGAAAAGAAATAGTAATCACACAGTTATCATACAATAGGCTTAAACAAATATAGCTCTACACCCCTGGCCGAAATGTCCTTAAAATGAAGTCCGAGTTCGACATTTTAATTAATGTCCTGCCAACACTGGCAGGACAGAAGGCAACACGCCCGTTCTAAACCGTGTCCCTGACTCCTCACATCCCAAGCTGCATCCCCAAAAAGTGTATTATGTTGTTACATCGTTTCAGATGTTATGTTTCAGTTGTGCTCTTGATAAGCCATTAAAACAGTACAAACATGTTCAGTTTACTTTTGCTTTTTGTGTCTCCTGTACACCAAAACACCCATCTGTGATGGGTATGTTTGAGGAGACAGGAGTTTTACTGTATTCAGTAATCAGTAACTGATTGCATTTATAAAGTAACCCTCCCAACCCTACACTACACATTTTTCTTGGATTTTTTAACACCATAGTCCCTAATATATTTGTAGAAAGGCAGGAAATTGAATTAAATCGGAAAAAAAATTCCACTTCTCAAACCAAAGTTACACCCTTGGATTTTAAACAAAGTCAAGACCTGTTTTTTAAATGAAATCTGACGGCAGTCAGGCAGCTCTGATTACCCAATGATAAATGCGCCAGCCATTCAGCCACAGCTCCCTCTATGCAAATCAAACTGTAGACGGTGTGAAAGCGCCTATTGTTTTAAATAATGGTCGGAATGTGAGCCAGAGAACTCTAAACAAAAATGTTCAATCAATAAACATCTTATCTTAATATCTTCATATTAATAATAATAATAAATCATACAGTATGTGTCCGAAAGGGAGCAGGAGGAAGCAAACACCAAAAAAACATTACAAAAAATATACTGCATATTAAAGCAAACTATTGTAAAGGTAAAGTATGAGCATAACAAATAAAGTGTAAACATTTACATTATGATTATTTAATATATAAAGACTATATATTATTGAATTACAAGATTAGATATACTTTGCACTCCCTCGCATCCACAGTCGCCCTGTACTAGTACCTAGTGCCTCTTGTTTTGATGTACGTTTTTGTTGCTAACCTCGCGAGTTTGTATCTTTCAGTGTTGAGGTGAGATTCTGTGTCTTTACGATCATAAACAATGTGTTGGATGTGCAGCGAGGATAAGTAATAAGGGAGCTAGGAGTGATTTTCGGTGCGGTAATAGGTTAGCATTTTTCGCTCGGGGCTAATTCAGAGGCTCACTGTTAGCATTGTGTTTTTATTTTTATTTTTATTTATTTTTTTGACATTTTCCGATGGCATCACCACACAATTGTTAAATGTACACCAATCTGTGTTGTCCATTCGTCCCGGGTTTTGAGCAACATCTTCTTCCTCTGAGACCGAGTCGGTACTGGAACTGGTGGTCCCACTCAGCGAGTTCAGAACCGTCGGTACTTTCGGCGGATTCCGGATCGTATGCCACTCTATTCGACCGAATCGGTTCATAAGCATAGTCCATGGGATGCCTGTTAACTGTAGATGCTTCCACATCAATGTCATCTCCCAGCGAATAGTCAAATTCATCATTCAAAACGTCCATCTCATTGCAAAATTCCTCCATCGCTGCCATATCTGATACGTTGTGTTGACTTCCGGTATGGATACCCGGAGCGAAGACCCATCCAGTGACGTCACCATTTGGGACTCCCCTAATGGCGGCGGCCTGGTCCCGGAATTCCCCACCCGGCCGGCTGATAATTAATTTTCTTTTGGCGAGTAATATCATATACAATAAATATTACGATCAATATCCATTGTAAAATGAATAAACTACCGGAATATTATAGCTGTAATTGGTGTTTCCTTTCCCCTTTAACATTCCCAGCCGATCCGTTGGCAGGAAGCTGTTGGCTGGAGTCTGTTCTCGAGTGCTACATCTGTATACTGAAATCATTCAATATCTGCCAATTGAAAGCAGATTGTATCAAACGCAAGTACGGGCAAAAAAAAAAAAAAGGGACTCAAAAGCACAACCAGGCAAAAAGGTCTTTAGTCAAGCATTTAATCCAAAAGGTAAAAATAAAACAGGCAATGATCAAAAAATGTACTGACTGGAAGCAACGAAAAACGACCACCTAAGTTGGCGGAAAACTACTAAAGAAGCAACAAAAAAACAACCAACTAGGTTGCTACAAATGCTAAGCAGCTAGAACAATAGCTTACGTCAGGAGAGTAACATGGAGCACTTTCGGCTATACAGACAAGAAGAACTGACACTGACCAAGGAAACAACACAGACTAAATACACAGGTGAGGAGTGATCATTAGGGACAGCTGAGGCTCATTGAGGCCAGGCAGGTGATTAACAGGGAACGAAAAACATAGGTGAGGGAGTGAGGCGATCGGCCAGGGCCAGGATGCGACAGATTGTTTACGATACATTATATAAACTATTGCAATCCAATACATCTATTTGCAATGAAGTCAACATAAATAAATGAAATAGTTTTCATTTATGTTCATGTCACACTGTCTTTGGTTCATTTATTTGTTGTCAAGTTTTTTGAGAGGATGATAGTGATGGTATTTCACTGGACTGCATTTTATTCTGTCCACCTTTATGCATGTTAATAGGTATGGGGAAACAACAGAATCCCCTCACAATACAATGTAGTCCAGAACAACACCACCTTAATATAAAAACATATAATGTATAGAGCTGTTGGATTGAATATTAACAGACTGCACAGGTGTTAGTACTTCAAGAATTACTAAAAGTGTAATTAATTGATTATAAAGATAAAATGATTTATGAACTATTAACTGCAGCTCTAACATACCCTCACGTTCCTCCATAACAAATATAGAATAATAAAAGAAGGATAAATAAAGTAAAAAGACTTTGGATGGGCTTAAAAAAATTATTGCCCAAATCCTACTATTGATCTGCTAATTTCACCGGACAGCATGTTGTTGACATTTCAATGTTTTGACCATACTATGCAATTCCAAGACCAGATAAATAACAACACCAAGCTCTCCTTTGCCTATGAATGATTGTTCCTGTGCTGTTGTAAGAAAGGAAATGGCTTTCTAATGTATTTGGCTACACGTATGAAAATATTGATTATGCATCAATAATAAAACAGGTCAGGACACAATCAGTTATAGTGCATACATACCACAGAGAGAAAGATTAAATCCAGGTTTTTTCCTGTTAAGGTCCCACTTCCTTGTTCCATAGCAAACAGAAGTTTGCTTGTCTTGGCAATTTGAAATGTTTTGTCTGTCTGTCTGTAAAAATCATGGTGAACTCTGATGTCATGACCCATGAACCTTGCAACTTGTTCCAGCTCTTGCTCACTAAGATCCAGAAGTTGGCAGAGTGTGGCAACCTGTTTTCGTAACTTGGTGGACCTCAGAAGTTCAGGATTTTCTGCCTTGCTCTCATCTGCATATCTTCTCAGACAGTCACATCCACGTATGTTTGTCATTGCACCAGGTCGTGCAAAAAGATAGGGATTGTCAGCCGGGATGCCCGCTTCATCTCTCCATTTTATCAGCAAATCAATCGACTCCTTCATTCTTTCTGTAAAGAAAACAGGTACCTTCCTGCCTCTTTTCCCGTGGATTTATATGCATGTTAACAGCTTGCTTAGCTCCTTCTCTAATGGAGACAAGGTTTCATAAATGTCCTCATTGAAGAGTCAAGCATGACGCTTCTCCTTTTCATCGCTTGTTAAATATAATGACTTGCGCCAGAACTGCCTTGTTTAACTGCTTGTATGCTGGTAAACTCAGCTGTTGTGACAGCTTCTCCCTTGCTTCGTTTTCCACAATCCTCAGATGGTCCCTCAGAGCCATTACGTTTTTTGTGAGGGGGATGTCATCTTGTTTGTTCCAACTCTTTTCTTTTATAGTGAGCACTAACAGAAAAATAGTTCTTCCAGTTTTTCTCCAAAAGCTCCAAGAATGTATTCGCCCTCTTCTCACCCAGGTCATCTTCATTCATTAGAGTCTGCACTCACAGAAATATTTAACCCTAACTTTTAAGATTTATGTAAAATAATTACATGACAAAGTTCCATTTAATTTTTTTAATATTTTGAACATAAACCTAACTAATAAACTTTACATGATGCATATGCATCAGTGTATTAAAACCTACTCATTTGAAATGCATATTCACCAGGTTTATGTATTCAGTATTAATATAATTTATTGAATTTAAATGCGTATTCAGAATACATTAAGTATATTTCTTTGAATTACATAGTAATTAGGTTACCTATTCAAGATGAATAATGTGTATGCGTTTGAAATACATAACAATTAAGCTTAAATTCAATCAAAATGCATTAGATTTATGTATTTTTGTGATTAATATCCAATTTTTTTTTTTTTTTTCCGTTCAACAATATCTCAATGATTCATACAATCAGACCACCTTGTTGATTCAACAAATGTATTAACATTAAAGCAAACCTCTTCTTTTCACACAGACACAGTACTCAGCAGGTAGTGTAGCTCTTCAACCAAGTCATCTACTGCTGTAGATGGAACATGTAAAACGATAACTTTAATAGAACAGAGGCAAGTTAGGAACGTTAAACAAAGTGTTGACTGAGCACCTGCCGTTTCTAGCTTTCTGTGAATCACCTGAGCAATTTGAGTTTCAGTGCTTGTACTTTGGGGGAAAGCTTGGACGATTCCAGGTCCATCAGGATCTTCTGGTAAACTTCGAATGTATTCTTCAAGCTTTTTGGATAGCTTAGATTAAGTGCGTAGATCAACCCAGAGCTATTTAATAGAAGAGTTACGACACCGGAAGTCCAAAAACGGTTATCGTCACGTGGTTCATGTAGACGAGGGATCGTTCCCCGGAAGTTCATGGCGGGCAATGTGAATACATTGATAACAGGAGATAGAACTACGATTTTTGGTAATTATTAGTGAATAAAGGTTTTGATTCGCAATATTTATACAACAAATCGATATGTGTATGTATTTACATCAATATGCTTTCAAAAATAAAATCGAATTTGCTAATATTAAGTGATAATATTAGGATTAGTGTGAACAACTAGTTTACATGTTACTAACAGTGCCTTGGTTAAAGAGCCTGTTGCTGTTTATTTATAGCTTTGAATTCTTTCAAACCAATATTATCTTCTTAAACTTGTATGTCAGGAGGATCACTTTCTAATGTTTATTGATACATTTAGAGGGAGGGGATCTAAAGTAATGCTTTAAAATTCAGATTGGATTCATTTCTACCATTTTATTAAATTCATGGTAGTTTCAGTAATCCCCTGGTAATTGAGGACACAAGTTATCTAAATGACTAATGTCGTCTTTATGGCTTTCAGAAAGGACAGGAGACCGACAGGATATGATGATGATGATGATGATGATGATGATGATGATGAGGATGATGATGATGATGTTAAATGTGTTGCTTTAGGAACATCCATTGCAAATACATGGAATTCAATAAACATAGAAGAGCATATCATGCAGTTTGTCGGTGCCTTTTCCTCCGTGTTGTCCTGGTTTGCTGTGCTGCCTCCTAGTCGCCACCATGGTTTGCTGTGCTGCCTCCTAGTCGCCACCATGGTTTGATGTGCTGCCTGGGGATGCTCCAATCGCTCAGAGAAAGGAGTACGAATGTACGGCTTCCCCACTGACACAGAGCGGAGGAAAAAATGGCTGGCTCAAGTTAGCAGGAGCAATTTCACGACCAACAGCAACAAAATATGTGATTTATATACAAACACTGCATTTGCACTTTTTCACAAAACGAAAATCACACCATTGGGAGAGCTTAATGTTTTGTTTAATACAAAAAAACAGGGAAAGGCTTGAAAAACACTGAGAGTTGAGACTCAGGGTGCAGGGTGAGGGTCTCAGTGCAGGTATTCAGGCTCCATTGAACCCCCCTCTGGTTCTTGTGCTGAGAGAGGGAGCAACAGACAGGAGAAAGGGTTATACACACCTATATAGCACACCTATTGCCTTGGGGAGATAACGTGTTTACTTATATAAAACAGTAGTATTAAACGTACCTTGTGTTTTCACTCTCACTTAAGTCCCTATCCCTTTGCCATCAATCCAGAATCAGCTGGGCTGCAACATTATACAGACAGGTAATAATCAACATAATCACAAGGACACAATATGGCTCTGCTAAAAACACTCACTCTTACACGCACCAAAGTTATATTTATCTAATATTTAACTCCCTCCACCCCCGCATACAATCCCGTTTAGAAGCCCCTCTTCTCTAATTCAACATGTTGGACGAAATGACATAGAGAGAACGGAATTTACAATTAAAAGGCTGTTCAACGTGTGTTGCTAACTTGCTTCGGTATGCTACCTTAATCTGTTATCTGTAAACGTTCCCTAAATCTACTAATTTAGGGATAATCCACTGACATCCTTTAATACACATGTTCATTTGAATCAGATGTACTGATAATATCCGCAATATACATCTTTAAACTTCTTCTTACCTTTAAAAGTCCGTCACGAACGGTGTATTATGCTGCAACTCCACAGCTCTGCCAGCCTTGGCGCTAACTTCTGGGGAACGATTGAGAGGCTCCACGATCCGCCATTGCTGTAAAAAAGTGGTCCATTGGAGTGAACGGAGATGTCGTAACTCTTCTATTAAATGGCTCTGGATCAACCTTTAAAGCATCATGCATGCATGGTTGATACTCTGGAGGTTGCGGAGAACTTCGACCCCTTCCAGGACCACACCGACATCTGCAAATTGTCCACCAGGATCATCACTCTCAGCTCGAACAGTATAGATTCCCATGGTCGTCCCTGCGACGTCTGCCTCGGCCTCACGGCATTCGATGTCCTGAAAGATGGAGGGAACAGAGAACAATGAGCTGTGTCACTCTAACCTTGACCACCAAATTCTGAGCAGCTTATCATTGAGGCCAAGTGCGTGTTAATTTGAAGAAATTCCCTTAAGGCACTGTAGATATAGCGTTCATGAAAATGAGATGGACACAAGTTCAAAGTCACAATGACCTCAAGATATTTGACTCCCTAAAAGCCTGGAAAACAAAACAAAAAGTCAAAAAGTTACATTATGTATAAATGGAGTTGTACATTCAATGATCATCAACTATTTAAATATGATACAAAGTGGTGTTTGAGCATTGTTGATCACAATGAGGGTCGAATTAAAGAATCTCGATACCATTTTTTACCGTGTTTGTGGGTACGTGCCATAAAGAACAGCATGTTGTGTCTCATTGCTTAAAAGTAATACTCTTAATCCTTTAATTTAGTGAATTTGTAATGGTGCACATGAAACATAAGATAGTAACTTACATGTTCATAGGTTAGTCCTCCTCTGAGGGTAAGGTTCCGAGCTTCTTTAAGATGTAAGGATTTCCGGGGAGACAGAAGAGACTGCACTGTATCCAATGAAGCCTTTGACCTGCCACAATAACAATTGAGTCAACAAAACATCCCAACTTAAAATGTAAAAAAAGAAAAATACAGCACCAGGAACCCATTTTATTCAGAGATCTGTGAAGTAAATGAAAACATTCTCATCAGTAATCAATATCTGAAAGAGCCAAATAAGAAACTGTTCTTTGATACAATGTAGGGGAGAAAGGACAGTAGGAAAGAGGCAAACCTCTGCTGTCCAACCCCCGCTCCTTCACTCCTACCCTCCGCCATCTCTTCTCACCTCCTCTCTCCTAATCTCCTCTCATAGGGTAAGGTTTACTCCTCCCTCCTATCCTATCCATTTGTTTAGGAACTCTGGAATCTTTGGCTCCTGGAGAATCTCCTGTCTCCTAAGCGAGAAGGTACGCTGCATCTTCTCCTTAATCACGGCCTCGTCCTTTTTCTTCTTTTTTACCTGAAATGGAATGAAACTTCATTGTCATTATACAGTACAGATTCTTGTAAAACGAGATTTGGTTAGAAACTCTCCGCAAGGGTACACACAATACAATTGAGAAACAGATAATAGAAAGGGAAACGCTAAGCTAGATGCTAGACAATATGATTAGGGAGTAAGACTATTATACAAACTGAATGTAATAGATAAAGAAAAATGAACTGTGCAAAGTAACCAGAAAACAGCTGAAGTGTCCAGTGCTGTGCAAAATGAACTGTCGGGCTGCTTGAGCTGAGCTGGACAGGAAGTATAGTGCAAAAAACATGACAGGTGAAAAGCTGTGATCATGTACATACTGGTCATGCCGTGAACATAGTGTAATCATGGATAGGTAAGAGACAATGTATTTCACATTATACCTCAGTCAGTAGAGCCACCCTTTCCACCTCCAACCCGTCTCTTGTTTCACCACTAGGGATGTTTGGACAGAAATGTATATCTCCCTTCCTGGGCTTCCTGATGTTGGCTGCTGGCCACTTCGCTTGTTTTTCAGAGAGTTGATGGCAACCTCGGGGTGTCCAGCTCGGCTGAGGAGAAGAATTATATTTTATCAGCACCTTTAACGGACCAGGATCACAAATTGCTTCACAATTTAAACACAATGGGCTCTATTTTGGTTTTGTCCTAAACGCCATGTCTTTAATACATTTAACGAACGACATAATCGGTCAACATGGGCGCCGAAAGGAAAATGGCTCCGCTTCTCAGCGCCACAAAAAAAAAGGCCACTTGAACTGATGAAACGAGGTTTACAAACTGAAAAAGTGCATTCCAGAAGTTCAAAAAAATAAATGTATATATAGAAAGTTGATGCACTGACACAAGTTAGATTTAAACATTTCTATGTAAACAAACGGACAAACACAAAAACACATCTCTCTATAATAAACCGTTTCGGAGATATTCACAGATATGTAAAACTTTAGACTTTTTGTCTAAATCTAAAAAAGTGTCTAAAAAAACCCCTACCCGAAAAGCTTTGAATGAAATGCATTTAAATTCGTCAATCATTGATTATTTTCCTACTCAGCATAGAGCACCATGTTTAGTGAATTGCTAGCTAATGTTAGCATGAATAATACACAGATGGATGTAAGTAGACAAAGGATGACTCGGATTACTCACCATTAAGCCTGAGGTAGCACATCAATCAATCAATGTTTATTTATATAGCCCAATATCACAAATGTTGCATTTGTCTCAGTGGTCTTCACAGTGTGTACAGAATATCAGTATGACAATACGACACCCTCTGTCCTTAGACCCTCACATCGTACAAGGAAAAACTTCCAAAGAAAACCCAGTTTAAAGGGAACATGGGAGAAACCTCAGGGAGAGCAACAGAGGAGGGATCCCTCTCCCAGGACGGACAGACGTGCAATAGATGCCGTGTGTAAATTGAAAAGATAATACATTTGCAACATAGGTAGTCCAGATGTTTGGAAATGCATGTGTGTATAATAGGAAGATGAATCCACGAGGATATCCATCCAGGACTTATGATCCAGGACCACAGCCACGACTCAAGATCCAGCGCTCGCGATCCAGGACACAGGACCGCAGGATCATCCATGACTCCGGATCCACATGAAGTCCAACGGAAAATAAGGATGTCATTTCCTGTTTTCCGATTTCACTTCCCCCAAGTTGTACATAAACCAATCACATACATTTTAAATAAAATAATCTTGTTTGTTTATATGTATTAATTAATTACATTTAGTATATTTTAGAATTGACAAAATTATACAGATTATAATTCATTTCAATACATACATTTAAAAAATATGAGTATTTAAATAAAATCAAATAGATTTATATGCTTAAAAATAAACTCTACCATGATTCATTTCTGTGAGTGTGTCCAATCAGGACTTCCATAGCTCCTTTCAGACTGAATCCAAGTTTGACTGCAGTGGAAGGTTTTCCGAACTCATTCTTGCTTGGACTAAACTTTGAAAGACTCTTAGCTGCATCAACAACAAGCTGGCATTTTGATGGTGCACATACATCTTCTAAACTCTTTACATTTGTGTCCATATCTTTCACAACCAACATAAACCGACCAAGCTCCCTCATTCTTTGAGCAATGTACTGATGTTTCGCCTTAACATGGCCGGTTTTTCGTACAGTGAATCGCCGTATCTGCAAATCAGAGAATCCCTCCTGATATGAAAGGATACATCGTCTTGTCTCATGTTGTTAAAGATCTCATGAGAACCACTGGAGGAAGTTGCTATTGGAAGCAAGCGTGCTACAAGGCTTTGAACTCTTCCTCGTGTATTTTTGTTGCCATCCGTTTCACTTGCTTTTTTGCTTTTGCATGAGGACTGATGTTGCCACAAATCCTTTTTTGCAAACATACCATAACAATACTGGCAAGGCAAATAGTCACTGACAGAAGCTTTACCAGAAGGCTGCTTCCAAGTCACTAATTCTCCTTTACCTAGTTCTTGTAGGACTTTGGTGTTGTGCTTGAAGTCGCCCTTATTTCAATAGTATGAAGCTGCAGCGTCGGAGACAGCAGTTACAGAACCGCACACACAGGTCCCGCGTCACGACCGCACACACAGGTTCCGCGGCACGACCGCACACACAGGTTCCGCGGCACGGCGGCACGTGGCGGGGTCCCGCGTGACGGAGCACGTGACGGTGACGGAGCACGTGACGGTCAACGCACGTTCACATGAATGTTTATATATATATATATATATATTCTGTTAATTTAGTTGAGAATTTCAAAAATATAGTCTTTTATGTCTTTTATATGTATATTAAACAACACTGTTAATTTAGTTTTGGGTATGTTTATAATTCTAGTTTCATTATTATTCAAAAGAAAACAACACTGTTAAACACTGTTCCTTCTACAGTATCATAATTCTCGTTTCATTATCAGTCAAAAGAAAACAACACTGTTAAACACTGTTCCTTGTACAGTATCATAATTCTCGTTTCATTATTATTATTAATAAATCAAAGGTGTCTTCGAAGAGGTGCTAGATTACTGAAAAACAACTGTTAGTGTGTTCATGCACCAGCCTGCAAAAGATAAACAAGCAGTTTGACCGAGAGGCATTTCAGTTCAGAATACATTTTTATTTATTTGTATTGCGTGGTCTGCTGTTTCTTCACTGGGGGTGAGGCGGGGTCTACTTTGGCCATGCCTTTGAAACAATAAGAACAAGACGTCATCTAAAGTATTGCATAGGGAAAGGCTAAGGCATTGGTGCACAATTGATATGCATTAATAATCTCAACAGATATTGCCATCCAGAGTCTTACAGCTCTTGTTACTGATGGTCTACTGATCTGTACATGGTTAACCTAATATAATAGATCATCTACAAGTGACCCTCAAAATAAAGTGTTACTTAAATCAAAACACATATATTGTTAAAGGCTTTCATACCCTTGTATTTCAAAATGCTCCATGAGAAGAAGACACCACCACTTCCGAATCAAAGGCATGTCCCTCTGAATAAAATTAGAAAGTGACAAAGACAATTTTTGATTCACAATGTCCACCATAAATTATTTGTCTTCAACATGAACAGTATGATGCAACATAAGCAACATTGCAACATAATGTGATTTAATGTAGTGGACATATTGACATGCTTTTGTCATCCGTTGAAGTTTAATTAATTAGCTGACTATAATTAATCATTAGGGTTGGGAAGTTTACTTTTTTTAAATGTAGTAGGTTACAGATGAGTAATTACCCTGTTAATAACTATTTGTATTGAAATTCTAATGTTAATTATGGTTATTTTATGTTTTTTGTAAGTCACTTTGGATAGAAGCCTCTGTCAAATAACATAACCATAACATACAGTTTCATTAAACAAATAAACAAAATGGTTAACAGTTGGTTTTGCAGCGAGTCATCATAGGCTAACAGATTACATTTAGCACTTGTTGCTTGTATGGCTGTTCAATGCAACAGAATAGTTGTTAACTTTAAAAAAACAAACATGATTCACATTACTCACACTCTTACTGTAATTAGTGATTCAATAGCTTGGTTTCACTTGACGTCACACCGCTGCGTTCCTTTGGCGCGAAATTCCATTGGAGGTCAGGAAGTAATTTTCCACAGAGGATCTAGCTGCGAAAATGCCGGTGTGTTGTGTAGTTTACGGTTTTTCCAATCGATCCGGCCGAGAGAAAAACAAGAGTTTTTACCGAGTGCCGAAGGTTGTCGTCCATAAAGCTGAGCAATTTAAGAAGCTCGGAAAAAATGGCTTTCAAACCTACATCTGCGGTCGGGAGCAGCAGAGTCGTCTAATGCAGTGTCTGCAGCGACCACTTCATCAGAGGTATTAGCTAACTTGGTTTTTGTGGCTTTGTTTATGTGTTATTGGGTTGTGGTTAAATGCTTATTTACTTAGTAATACTGATCATGTTTAAGTTACCTGTAGTCTAATATGGACTTTGATGGGACTTTTTAGGGTGCCCTAGCGCTTTGGGTGACGTTGAGTCGGTAGACTGGGCTCCCACTGTTAGCCTCGGTTACCACACAACAAGTAAGCCCAGATCAGAGGCATCTCTTCGACGAGAGCAGAGGATGGAGCTCGAGGAAGACCAACAAAGACAATCAGAATGTGCAGAGGCTTTGTTGGATCTCCTGCAGACAACCGAGAGCCCAGAACCGACGCAGCCCCCGTCTGACAGCCCACAACCAGATGACACCAGTGGGATATTAAATGACCAACAAGGTAAATTAACCACCAGCATTATTATTAAATATTACAAATGTGATTGTCAGAAAATCAATGCAAACTTTGAATTGGTTTAGAAAATAGAGTACTAACTTGAGAATCTGCAATAATTGGAACAGAGAACTTGCATGTATGTAAAAAGGTTGTCAAAAAGATAACTTCACAACAATTCACATTCATATTTGACTATTTTAAATAACTAATTATGCTTGCTACTGCTATATTGTATGCAGATGCAGGATGCCAGACTGATTTAACGATGGAGGACATCGAGAGGATGGAGGAACACAACAGAGCTGGGAGATCAAAGGCACTGGACACAAAGTTCAACCAGGAGTCCTTTGAGAACTGTGGAAATTGATGTGAGATATTGTACCAAAGAAGTGTGATACATGTAAAAGGGCAGAAAGTCTTGTTGCAATTTCCAGACATTAAAAAAGGTCTGTTGAGTTCCCTGGTAATGATCAAATAGTAGCAGTTAAGTGAATGCTGTTCAAGCAATACCTGTGTTTGTGTTTTATAGTGATTTCTCTGTTTTTCTCCTTTCATAAATGTGAGGACTAAAATGGCGAGAGACAAAGGGCTGTAAAAATAAGTTTTATTGCAGTGGGGGATGTCGAGATATGCAACACAGGGTGTGGGGAGAGGAAATTCTGTTTGAGATCTCTGGCAGGCCAGGTTTTAAGGAAATCTATGTATCTTGAATAAGTATATGTGTGAGTTTATACATTTCTGTGTGTTAATAGTTGAAGGAACAAAAGGTACATTTTTCCTCTCCAATATAGAGAGGTTTTTTGATAGATTTCTGAAACAATGTTCCCTTTTTCTTAGAAATAGATGAGCACAATAGTTTTTTCTTTGACTTTTTACCTGTTTAGCAAAAGAGTGTTTTAAGCTATTTGTGAAGAAGGAAGATGCAGAATTAAGGGTGATTTCTGTTTGGAGTGTAAAGATTATCCCTGATAATGTTTTCTGGGTTAAACCATCGATAGGTTTACAAATGGGGAGGGACATTTTCCTTGAGTTTTAATGAGGTGCCTTCCCAACACCTGTGGCTTTCAAAGCTGCCAGGCGCTGATTTCCCTGTGAGATAGCGTTTTGGTATCTCCCCAATGAAACGCCACCCCTTCTTTACACTAGGGAAATGTTTTTCTGGTTGTTGGGTCTCTCTTCATGCGCTGACAAGACGATAGGATGTCCGCAGTGCGTGAATAAGGGCGGGAGTACTCCACACGTTGCTTATATGATTCTTTGAATTGTATAAGTAATGTATTATATTATATCGTATTGCATTATTATTACTACTTTGTTTAATTAAAACGGATTATTGTTTAACTGGTATCCTGGTGTCTTCTAATTCCTTCCCTGTTATGATTTCAAGCAGGACTCGTCAAAACACGCGGTGAGGAGTTGGGTTGTAAAAAACCCCACCTCGCAACAGAACAACGAAGAGAAGACAAAGTTTTACACCGGGCTCCCCAACTTCTTAGTTTTACTTCAGGTTTTTCAACTGTGCGAGCCCTACATCACCTGTGGCCCTATGTCTGTGCTCTCCAAATTTGAACAGTTCATTTTAGTTTTGCTGAGGCTGAGACTAAATCTCCCTCTGAAAGAAATGGCTTTTAGGTTCAACATCTCTCTCTCCACTGCTTCTAGAATTTAGTTAATTGACATACTTCATGAGAGTACAGCATTTATAATTGGGTGGCCAGAGCGACATTTCAAGCTTCAATGCCAATGGGATTCAGACGTTGGATGTAGAGTTGCTGTGATTGTTGACCGTTTTGAAGTTTTTATTGAGAGGCCCTCTAATTTACTAGCTAGAGCACAAACATGGTCCAACTACAAGCATCACCATACTGTTAAATTTCTGATTGGTGTTGCTCCACAAGGCTATGTCACTTACATATCTTGTGCCTGGGGAGGAAGTTAGTGATAAACAGATCACAATACAGAGTGGGCTCCTAAAAAACCTGTTACCTGGAGATATTGTCCTAGCAGACCGTGGGTTCCATATTCACTAAAGATGCCTGCATTCACCAGGGGGAAAAGTCAGCTGTCAGCATACGAGGTGGAAGAGACAAGAAAAATAGCTAATGTGCGTATTCATGTCGAAAGAGTCATAGGATTAGTCAGAAGAAAATATCAGATTCTGCAAAGCAGGGCTGTGCCCATAGAGCACATGCTAAAAAAAACAGGTGAGGCACTAGCATTAATTGACAAGATTGGGGTTATTTGCTGTGCCTTGTCTAATCTGTCAGTGTCTGTCGTCCCATTGGATCTTGTGTTCAAGTCTTTTCAGTAAACATATTTGTGTGTATTGTGTAGCCCTACTCAATATACAACTTTCATCTACATTCAGGCTTAATTCATTCAACAATATTCTAGAGATGACAATTGGTCTGGTGACGCTCCCATGTATGGCCATTGAGGGTTATTGTAAATGTAAATAAGAAACCATGTATTGTTCAGTCTTCTTAGTATCATTTAATCTTTTCAGTAAACATCTTTTTTACAATAGCAATATATCACACAGCCCTACTTCCTCTAGTGAGTGTGGTCAGTGAATATGAAGGTGCTGTAATGCAGGTTAAAGAGCTGCCACTGTGCAAATAATAATGCAACAAGGAGAGAACCACAACTTCCGGGACCAGGACAGACCACAGGTGCTGGTAATCACGCCTTCTCTCCCTCCTGATCATCTTGCAACTGAAAAATGGAACAGCAGACAGGGAGAGGAGGCTTTTAGTCACCTGATAGTTATGCACTATCATGTTCTTGTGGAAAAAAATGAGCACACCAACTCTTTATGACTTTTACCTTTCCCCTTGTAAGTATCTGTCCCAACACTTCAGGGAGAACACATAGTCTGAAGAAACTCAACTCTGGGAATGATGTTGTCCCACAGGTCCACATCACGCACAATTCTCTCTACAAAGGTCATTTTTAGTCCAGACAACAAAGTCGCTGTAGTCAACGACGACGTGGAGCTGAGCCTGTACTTGATGGTAGTCGGCATGTCTCCTGTCCAGCTTCACAGTGCCCCCATCGTTGACGAGACAGAAGCCCTGTTCTCCAGCACACAGGCGAAGATTGCAAACAGAACTGCTCCAACGTGTGAGCAGGATTCTGACAAACTGTATAGACAGAGACATACTACAATAACTAGATTGATCGTATAAGCTAGTAATGGTATAACATGAATATTATAGCAGGCATTATTTTGTCTGAGCTTAAGTGTTGTGTCAAATATGCTTTGGGTTGGGATATTTATTTTATGACTTACCCAGCCATACAGTTACAGTGTGCTGTAACAACCTCTCCATCTTCTTTAGCTACAATCCACGTTTTAAATGGTGTTTCTCCAGACCTCTGGGAATGGTTGACCTACCAAATTGAAGCTCCAGTTAACAACTTGATAGTTAGTAACATACATTTAACAACATCAAGCCATAGCTAGCTAGTCTAGTTATGTTACGTCCCCAGCTCGTTTCGGGGTAAAAGGGAAGCAACACATAACCAGATGGTCTTGGTAAAGAGGTTGTTTTTAATATTAACCTCAACATAGTGATATAAACAACGTGCAGGCTGTTCAAAGGCTCTGAGCTGTCTATACACAACAGTACACAAAAACGAAGGCCACAGAATATCACAGTCACGAATCAGGACACTTAAGACAGAAGTGGTGAGACGTTTCGCACAAGTACAACGCCGTCACCAAAACACAATATATCCTAAGCTAAACACATACACTCACATCAATATCCTAAGTACACACACCATAAGCACCCGAGTTAACCTCCGTTAACAATATCCTAAGTACACACACATCATAAGCACCCGAGTTAACCTCTGTTAACAATATCATAAGGACACACACATAAGCACCAATAACACACAAACATTCTGAGGTATGGTCGCATGGCGTCCTAGCACAGATCCAGCGCCCCGAATGTCAACAACGTAGCGTCATCAAGCGTCATCAAGAGGCCTCTGGACCTCTGGTAGGAACGAAACAACGTCGCCGACGCAGTAACCATAGTACCTACATGTAATCATAACACACATACACATATATATATTATATATACACACACAGAACACTCACAGGCCAGTTAATGCTGAAGGCAAGGCGACAGCCGTAACCCTGCCTTACATGAGTCCATGTAGCTAAAGTTAGCTAGCTAGATGTCTCCTAATAATGCTACTTAGAGGTAAGAAGGTAACTCACCCGGGCAAAAACAAGGCGACATTTGTTTAATGCCTTTTTGGTGCCGAGGTCATTCACCCATCCACACACGAAGTAGTTGAAAGCTTCCAGGCTTTTATACGCTTTCATTTGGCTAGCCGTTGAAGGATAAAAATAAGGCAAAAAGTAACTGTGAATATAAGATATAGTAAATCCTGTTATAGGAAACGCTAAAAACATTGAGCTGTCTGAGTGGAAAAATAACGTGTTAAAGTTTAGTGTTGAGATGCCTCAGCAGTTTGGCCGGCTACATCCTGTTATCTTCAAGAACGAGAACACCATGGTACGGTATGTGGGGCCCTGACCTTCAAAAGGCGCAACCGTCTTGTGAGAAAACCAGTTAAAACAGGTAACAAAGACACACCGAAATTAGGAAAAAGGGAGTAGGGCCCTGGCCGTGACCTTAGCTAAAACTGTGTGTGGCTGGGCAGAAAAGGCAGATTGCAGCACAGAGAGCACCAAAGGTGGGGGCTTCACAGCAAATACTATAAAGAACAAGATATATTCAGAATTCGACACTCACTTCAACTGGGATCTCACACTGACGAGCTTGTCACGGTGGGAACTCAAGAAGGAGTCCAAGGCGCTGGCGTTTTGTGGTATAGTATGGATTGATATATCTTTGTTGAACTGTGTAATAAAGTGCTTATTTGAAGAAACAATCCATTGGAGTGCAAAGTCTAGTTTTTGTACAGCTAACAGAGAATAGTGTCTAGGACACAATTCCTTTTCCCTCAGAACTAAGAAAGGTCATCGGCAGATCCGGACGGCGACCCCGCTCTGGCCATATCCAAACGATCTGCGCGGAGGACGGACCTGGTCCGGTAGACTCCAACAGCTTGGTGACCCCGTGACGTGATGGTCTAGAGCGGGTAGTCTGGACACCGATGACTTTCTGAGAGGACACCAAAACACATTGAGTTTACGGCTTTTACAAGAAACCATCTCACACAATCAAAAACCCGGGTAATTTAGAATCAAGGTAAGCATCTGCCTGTTACAACAAATAGATGTGTTTGAAATACCACTACATTTTAGGATTGTGTGAAAATGGCAGAAATAATTGTCTCAGATAAAAAGTAAAGATAAAACGTAAATAAAATTGTGTGCACTAAATAGATCAACAAGGGTATAAACAAATCTGTGATGAGAAGCGGGTGAAACCCGTAATTTATGAGGATCCGCCGCGGTCCAAAGGGAAGGTGTCAAACTAGTAGCCAATAGTACAGTGTAAAACTAGGGGAGACTCTAGTATCTAAAGGGAAGGTGTCAAACTAGTCAAACTAGTAGCCAATAGTACAGTGTAAAACTAGGGGAGACTCTAGTATCTAAAGGGAAGGTGTCAAACTAGTCAAACTAGTAGCCAATAGTACAGTGTAAAACTAGGGGAGACTCTAGTATCTAAGGAAAGGTGTAAAACTGGTCGCCGTATCAGTAGCTAATATATCTGTGTACAATGTTTGCTCTTTGTTGATTGTTCTGTCTGTTGGTTGTCATTGTTGATTCGTAAAGACCTTGTTTTATGTTGGTAAATGTTTTGGTATACCAATAGTTTGTTGTTAGTTGTTGAAAGAAGACCCCCTTCTATTGAAAAGGCTGAGAGCTCCAGCCGGAGCCGGGGTGTCAGTATTTGTCTGTGAAAGAATCTCCCCCCACTTTCGGATTCTGTAGAAGAGTACTCTTTGTTTCAATCAGAAAAAGAGCAAGCTATTCATCACAACTGTATTTTTAGGTTATGAATAAAACAAAAAGTAGTAGCCTAAGGGATAAGCAGAAGGGTTTTTGAACGCTTGTCAGTCAGAAGGAATATATTAATGTTTATATAACAGGGGAAGCTCATTTGTGGTCAGCTGCCCTCTGTTCTTCAATATTCTGTGTTGCTCCACGGACATTCAAATAAATAAGAATAAGGACATTAAGAGTAACGACAAGATTTGTCCAGTATATTAATAAATACAAGTGAACACATATTAACCTAGTCAGATAAATAGATATGAAGTCATTCTTGTTTCAAGGAAGCCCCCCCTCCTCCTGGAATGCCTGTTCCAGCCGGGGTGTCTGTGAGAGTACCCACACCCCCCTCCTTCTTTTTTCTCTCTCTTCTTAAATGCATGAAGAAAGAGCATTGAATTTAAAACAAGGAGTGAATAAAATTGAAAATGAATAGATCAATGTGGGAGCTCAAGTAGTAGATATTGAAATAAATAAGAAACTATAATTTGCTGTTTTTAGCATAGTTTTTGTAGGATACAGTTACGTCACTTTGTGGTTTTATGAGGGGTTTTGAGAACTGATTGGTACCATTGCATTACATTGTGAATGTCATGGTATTTGTCATTAACTAAGGATTGTACTTAATTATATTTCAAGGAAAACAATTATATTACAGACAGTAACGTTAAGGGAAAGTAAAAAGTGGTTCACGTTAAAACAGAGGATTGGTGGCATTTTCAGTTAATTGCTTGCTTCCACACGCCGGCTCCTTGTCTCTTTCATGACTTTATTTAATGCATTAGAACGATTGTTATCGTAACTTTCCGTGTTTATAGAATTCAAACTCACTGTTCACATTACGGAGTATATTTCCGGAACGGCCTTTCAAAATAAAAGCCACAGGCCGCTGTTCACCAGAGATGCCTTCACAATAAAACAGTAATTAGATTAACAATATATTTAACTTATATTACGTCCTTAAACATTGATTTTAATTCATTACAGCTTTCAAATACGGCGCGGATTGAATACAGTTATTTGTATTCTGTTACAACATCACCATGCTTGTAACACAACTTAGATAAACAATTTGAAAATGAATAGAATTAACCAAGTAGATAAAAGATTAGTATAGTGGTTAAGGAGGGTGTCTGAAGGGTAACTGAAGTAATAAAGAATAGGCAGACTACTATCATTAGTTTGTTTTAACACTCACATGTTTCAGCATTCCTGACCTCAGCCGTTTTATTTTGCAACCCGTTGGGAGAGAGATTTAAATTGAGTTTTTCTCAGTGGCTGGATGTGATTACAACAGCATTGGATAGTTCTGCACCACCTTTTGGGTTCTCTGAATCAGTGTGTTGGTGAAGAGTTGCTCACTGCGAACAGAAGAAGTGTGCAAAGAACGCATAGGAGATATTGACATTATGCTTGTGCCTCGTTGTCAAGGCAACAGTGGTGTGAAGAGGTACTGCGGTTTTGGGGGATTTCTGCTGTACAGCCGACAACGTGTGTCTGCAAAGTGATTCCTTCCCTCATCCCAAAGCCAGGGAGAGTTTCCTTGGAGCCCACTGACCAGGGCCGGTCCTAGCTTTTTGGGGATCCTGCCACTGACTACAGCTGCATCACTGACTGTGCTCATTATGACAAGATCTTGAGACATGCTTGTCTCAGATTGTTCTGGAGGAATGATGCAATGATTTTACAGCATAATTGTGCAAGAGTTTCCCAGGGGGTGGTGTAGAAACCTTAATGCTTAGTGTTTAGATAAGAGGCTGCTTGTTTAAATGATGGTCTGGAATGCTGAAAAGATTAAAGTTTAATATTCTTGGTTAGCAAACAAGACATCTGATTATTATGTCACACATAATAATCTTGTTATAGAAACTAGCTATGGGTAAAACGTGTGGTTGTTATACCATTGTTATCATGAACAAAAGATAAATAAGGAAATAGTATCTGCTTAAAGATGAACGGATTTCATACCCTAGAGAGGATTAGTTATTGTGAATACTCCACAAGGTATCTACTAATGTATTGTAAAGAACTTGAATTGACTTGATACATAAGTGAAGATAAGAAGATGTATTAACCATGAATTAATCAATTGGCAAATAAAAATAGCGGTAAAGAGAAAACTATTAAAGTGAAATGAAAAATCATCCTAAAACACACTGATGAGGGAGGGGGAGGGCATGATGGAGGTATGCACTAGACTTTAAGTAGTGGGTGTTTGGGAGTTAGGAGTACAGAGTAGAACCCTTTTCATCATGTTTACAAATTATTCTTTTAGAGTTTTTATTCAAGTGTGAATTTGGTAGTGTTATAATTTGTTACAGTATTGATCAGTTCAAAGGGAGAGTTTTAGTAACAGCTCTATAAGATCAGACAAATATTTCTTTATATAGGTCATGTTGAAGGGAAAGCTAGTTCTAAACAAAATATAGTATTTCAATTTGAGGTACTGGTTCCACCATTGTGGCATAGTTATTACCATAGGAGGACTTTCGGATGGACATACGAAATGACTTCTGTTTTTAAATCCTTGATAAAGTAGGGAGTAATTGTTGCATGTTCGGACACCCAAGGTTCCACGCATTGTTAAAGAGGGTAACATTGTTCTTTAAGTGCACCAGAATTGAAGATAAATTAATATAATGAGTTATGAAATACATAGCAGAGCTTTACAGATCCTGATAATGTTTTGACTCAAGAAAATAATTATAGACACAAGTTTCTGAAGTGAGTTTTTTACCAAGTTGCAGGGAATGTGGGAAACAGCTGTTCCAATGAGGGGTTGGAGATATCTTGAAAAATATAGTTGTAATCGTGAATTAATAAATGATGGCGCTCCATATATGACATATTTTTGTAGACAAAGGATACTGGCCTATGCTGACATGTCAAAGTCTCTGCAGAGCACGACACATGGCCAAAAAGACTGAGACCAAATGACCTTTGACCCTGACCGACAGTGTAACTTGAGAAGGCACTGACAATGACTGACTCTGGGGTGAACCGGACCAAACTTGACTTTACAACCTGACAGTGTGAGTGTATGTCTGCATGTGATCAGTGCAACTGCATGATTTAAAACAATGACTATCAAGCATGCTTTTGGACTAACACATTATTTTAGGGGCTACTGTGAGAGATGTAATTCCAGAATGGAATACTGAAGAAGTTGACCTGTGATAATGAAACCATTTTGTAATATTTCAACAGGTATTAAAGTAACTGGGGTTTGAAATGTAGAAAGAACATATTACAGTTAAAGCTAAAACATAGTAATGTAATGACACAGAATTTAATTTAGACAACATCATGTAACTAGCCTGGTAAAGAAGTAAAAGCCATAGACTTTATTGTTTAGGTCATTATGGGGATATACATTTCATCTAAATTCATAATAGAAAGACATTTGATGATAGTTTGTTGGAATTCTGTATTCATACGCAGTGGAGGATCAAAAAGCTGAGGGCCCAGGAGCCCTGAGCGTAGGCTTGAGGGATTTGTATCAGATTTCTCCACACAGGTTGCTGGGGCCAAAAGGGGGACCCAGGAGGCCGACACAGCGGAGTTCGTCTGGCTGAAGGTCATCAGGACAAAGTGGCTCTCCGGCCCCGACCGAGTGACCCAGCGGACCTCTCATGCCGTCCGCATAGGAGGAAAGGGGGACAGCTGGTGCCAGTGTGCGGCGGGGAAACCACCTGCTAGGACCAGGGACGACATCAGGATGGACGGGGCCCTTGCAGAGGAGGTCGACTCGGAAGGAGCCATCAGTGGACCGGAGAAGGAGGATCGTGAAGACATCTCTCCAGCATCGACCCGGAAGCCGCCATCAGCGGGCCGGAGGAGGAGGATCTGAAAGACATCTCTCTAGCAGGCAGCCCAGAAGCCGCAGTAAGCGGATCGGGGGGACAAAGACACGGCAAGCCAGAACGGCCTAAAAGGGGCCTACGCTGTGAGTTCGCGGACGAATCCACAGCAGCCAGAGCCAAAGGACACACAGAGGAAGCTGAGGGCAGCAGGGACGCTGAAGACGTCCGCCTGAAGACGATCAAACCCAAGTGGTGTGCTCCAAGGTTCTCTGAACCACTCAAGGTAACCCAGCGAACAGATCATGCAGTCAGAGTAGACGGAAAAAGAGACACGTGGTACCACTGGAGCAGGTGTGTGGAAGCACCAGCACCTACCAGGACCCTCGCTGACACCATCCAGGACCTAGGCCAACTGAACATCAGGCAAACAACCGAAGCCCCCCAACCCCCAAGTGCGGACATCGACTCAACTTCCGAGGAGGAGGAGACAACAGGAGAACCAAAGGCAGCCCAGGAGATAACAGCCGGCGAGGAGGCACAACAAGGGACCGCTCCCCCAGAGTAGGCGGTACACCACACGCATCACATACACACACCACACAAGAGACACTCACCTACACTGATACACCAAAGAACTTTTACAAGAAAAACGAAGATGAAGAAGAACTCAGGACCTAACCAACACCTCTATTGCTTGGCCTTAACACTTTGTTTTTTCATCATTGTTGGAATAATCATTATCATAGTGGGTGAAAGGGGGAGGCAAATCATTGACCAAAGTAATAATCCAAATTCCCCACAAAATGAAACTACACAAGATATCAATGGCCGTGTTTGCAGCAATTTTGACCTTGTGCGGGTGCTGCTGCATCCCATGTATCCGCTCAATGGTGGACAAAATAATTAGTACCGCCATAGCACCTTCTACTCCCCTGGGCCAACAACTCGCCTTGCTATCCTTAGAAAACAACCCAGACATTGAGGAAGGCGAAGAAGAAGCAGCAGCAATGGACACTTTCCCGACAGCACCACCAGTACCACCGTATGGCAGAATGTGGGAAAGAGAGACAGAAGCCTAAAACAGCTGACATAAATGTACATAAACAATAGCGTTGTTTTGTTGCCCCAATCATTAGAATGGGGCAAAAGGGGGATTGAAGGATAAAAATAAGGCAAAAAGTAACTGTGAATATAAGATATAGTAAATCCTGTTATAGGAAACGCTAAAAACATTGAGCTGTCTGAGTGGAAAAATAACGTGTTAAAGTTTAGTGTTGAGATGCCTCAGCAGTTTGGCCGGCTACATCCTGTTATCTTCAAGAACGAGAACACCATGGTACGGTATGTGGGGCCCTGACCTTCAAAAGGCGCAACCGTCTTGTGAGAAAACCAGTTAAAACAGGTAACAAAGACACACCGAAATTAGGAAAAAGGGAGTAGGGCCCTGGCCGTGACCTTAGCTAAAACTGTGTGTGGCTGGGCAGAAAAGGCAGATTGCAGCACAGAGAGCACCAAAGATGGGGGCTTCACAGCAAATACTATAAAGAACAAGATATATTCAGAATTCGACACTCACTTCAACTGGGATCTCACACTGACGAGCTTGTCACGGTGGGAACTCAAGAAGGAGTCCAAGGCGCTGGCGTTTTGTGGTATAGTATGGATTGATATATCTTTGTTGAACTGTGTAATAAAGTGCTTATTTGAAGAAACAATCCATTGGAGTGCAAAGTCTAGTTTTTGTACAGCTAACAGAGAATAGTGTCTAGGACACAATTCCTTTTCCCTCAGAACTAAGAAAGGTCATCGGCAGATCCGGACGGCGACCCCGCTCTGGCCATATCCAAACGATCTGCGCGGAGGACGGACCTGGTCCGGTAGACTCCAACACCGTGTAGTAGGAGGTATGAAGGACGAGGTAGCTGGTGATATCCATCGCCTCGACAGAGGGAAAATCTGATAAATCACAAGAAAAGTCGCTCTTTTTCAGCTGATACGGATCGTATCCGATGTGTGCTGTGATTTTTTCACGATATCTGCGGCGTGTAGGTTCATTTAATTGTTTGACATAGTGTCATAGTCGGTGTCCTCCACGATTCCTGCGTTGATGAATGATTGCGTTTTCACTTCCTGACCTCCACTTGAATTTCGCGCATCGTAGAAGTCACGTGACTGAAACCAAGCTATTACTCAACTATGACACCTAGTTGGGCTTGCCAAAATCACGCTAGTTTCATTAAACAAATGATCAAATATGCTAACGAAGCTAATGCTTTTGCCGAAAGCTATAGCTAACGAATAGTTGTTTTTAGAGACTTTAATACGGTTAGAAGCTATCATAAGCAAACAGATGTTTGTTTGTATTGCCTTAACACTATCATAGTTAATGTTAGCTAATCACACTTAATTTCAAGACACCGGAATTGTTATTAATGTTAAACAAATAAAACTGTAAAAGCACTTCACATTACTCACATTCTCTGCGTTGACGTTCACATGAATGTGAACGTGCTCCGTCACGTGCCACTGTGACGCAGGACCTGTGTGTGCGGTTCTACAAGTGCGGTCCTGTAACTGCTGTCTCCGACGCTGCCGCTTCATGCTACTCCCTTATTTCGCAGTTGTTCCAAAAGACCTTTTCGGTCTTTTGATCCCAATGGAAAACTGAATGCATTATGCAACATCCTTAATCTCCATATGCTTTCCCTCCAAATGCCTTGCCATCTTTACATTTGAGATACCACAGTAGACAATAATGTTTTTTGTCCCATGCTCTTTTTTTGTCCTCTCTTTTTGTACATGTTTTGATGGTCACAGTTGATTTATTTGGGTCATCCTTTAGTTTTTGCATATGTTTTGCGGTTCTTGTGTTTCTTAACAGTGTACGTGCCAAGTTGTTGATCTTTGTCATTGCTTATCTCTGTACTTTATTCATCACCTGAAGATTTTGCACATGATGAACCCTTGTCGCCTTCTTCATTGTTGGAGGGTGACTCGTTGTGACTGGGCTGGTAGTCTTTGTCCGATCCAGTCCAGCTTGATGAATTAGGCTGCGGCCACACAAGGACGAAAACAGTCGTTTGCGTTACTGTTTAGTGTCATATAGACCGTTCGGCCACACGAGGACGACTGAATACGGCACTAAACGACTGAGGAAACGATAACGGGTCCCAAGGTGGATAGAACGGCATACGCAACACTCTGGGGGGTCCAACGGCTCCGTGTGTACGCCCTATAACAGGGGTGGCCAACCCGCGGCTCTCGAGCCGCATGTGGCTCTTTGCCTAGTTTCATGTGGCTCTTCAGTTCATATCGAATTGTATATGTGTGAGTTTGGGGGAGAGACACTGACTCCTGACTAGTGTTGCACGGTGTGCCGATACTTGAAAGGTACCGCGATACCCTGCCGTTAAAAACGTTACGATTCCTCCGTTTCATTAGTATCGGTACTTTAAGAATGACGGGGAAAAGTACTCCGGTGAGAAAGTGCCGTTTTAATAAGAGCCGTGTGTATTCAGCGCTCTGCTTCCACTCCCTGCACTGCAGCCGTGCCTGCAGTCCCTCCCTCTCAAGCACGCTCTAAGTCCCTCCCCTCTCTCGTGCACGCGCTAGCTGCCAGAGCATGTGAGAAAACGAGAAGCATGGCTGCAAGTGGGAGTGCAACTGCCGCTGCGCCTCGGCTTGTTGACAAAAAAGACGCCAGAAGCGAAATGTGGAAGTATTTTAGCGATATTTCTGACAGTGAGGGCAAGCCTACGGACACCACGAGGCCTGTCTGTAAGAAATGTATTTTATTTAATACGAATTCTTGTCATTTATTGTTCTCATTGTTTAAAAGTTTGTGTTATGGTTCTGGTGTGAAATAAAGCACAATAATTACATTTAAGACCGTTTCCCTTTTTTAAAGAAAAGTATCGAAAAAGAATCGGAATCGCAATTCTTGACTTGGTATCGAAACCAAAATGTTGGTACCGTGACAACACTAGCTACTCCTGACAGTTAAACCTGATATTTAGTATTTCTGTTAAGTATTGAATGCTGATAATTCTGACGTAATTTGGCCGGTCAAAGTTGTTTGGGCTCGAATAAAATCGCTCCGTTACTTTCGTCCCGTGTTACTTTCGTCCCGTGTTACTTTCGTCCCGTGTTACTTTCGTCCCGTGTTACTTTCGTCCCGGCTCTCCCTACGTGTGTATGTGTGGTGTCAGTATGAGAGGATGACAGCGCGTCTAATTTTGATGTGGCCCAAGAGCCAATCACAATAATACCTGCGATGCAGTGAACCAATCACCTTTGAGGGGGGGGTAAACCTATCGTTGATTAAACACTATCCAGTGTTTCCCCTACCATTGTCTTGGAGGGGCGCTGCGCCCCGCCAACGGAGCCCCCCACTGAAATTCAAGGTGTTTAAAAAATATATATAATTTCTTTTTTTTTAAATATATATATAGCACCAAATTGCAAATAATTTATAACTACTGTCACTTTTCACATTGAACATGTGCTCTTTTATTAAATAAACTAAACACTTTCATTTGAAGTTGTGAGTTTAGGGTTTTTGACCCTAAGAAACACTGATGCATTAATCAATAATAATAATCCACAGCTCCTTTCTCTGCTCCAGAGGATTTAAAAAAAATATATCCCAAAACAATGCATCAGTGACGTGGTTGAAATCTTGTCTCCAGAAAACAAAAAACTGAAACAAGCGGTATCAGTGACTGTGTGTTTGATGTGGCTCTTGCAGTAACAGAGAAAAAATGTGGCTCTTAACCTCTGACTGGTTGGCCACCCCTGCCCTATACGATCATTTTCTGATAATGATGAGGCAATAGCCCCGCCTCTCCCCACCTCTGCTGCTCACCCCCGCGTCAAAGTAAACTGCACACTGAATTCAGATTATTTATCTTTCTCTCGATATGGACCTAAACGCGAGTGAAGTCTAATCTGACAGGACGGAGACACGCAGCTCTGCTCACCTGCAGCTCCTCCCGCTGCAGCAAAACACACACTTCAAGTCAGATCATCACCCTTAGCTATTTTAATTACCTCTCAAACTACCTAAACTAGTTATAAATATGTTTATTTTTACTGTCGTCCGGGTCACTCATTACTGGATCAGCTGCTGCATGAGACAGACACTGACGCTGTCCGAAGAGAGGGAGGCTCTGTGTATTTTATTATTATATAGAGTCGTTATTCATTTGTTTTAAAGCTCAATAAATAACAAAGAAGACCTTTGACCGGCACTTTTATAATTTTGTCGGAAGATTTAAACTTTAATACACGTTGACTGGCGAAAATCTCTGCCCGGTTCCCTCGGCCCCCACCGCGGAGAATAAACAGAAGGGCAACCATGACAACCATGCTTCTTCGCTGCTTTTGTGGAGGAAGTTACAGCGCCACGTACAGGCTCCTGCGTATGTACTGCAGCTTCTCCAGCGGTTGGAGCTAAACGGAGCAGTCTCATGTGGACAGACACCATCCGGATAACTATTGCGTGTGGACGGAAGCTTTTTTGCGATTGCGTTTGTGTTGATCCTATGCGTTTAACCGTTTTCGTCCTCGTGTGGCCGCAGCCTTAGATTCAGAGCAATCTGTCTCTGACTCTTCCTGGAGATTAGTTAGCTCAGCTGTAAGCAAAAGCATAACTGCACTGAAAAAAGTGCAACGACTGTGTCATTTAATCAAAGTACATTTTTAAATTGGTCTAATTAAGAATCATGGTTTCCGTTTTTGACATGATTTTTTCCGTTTTCCCAGAAGCAAAACACACCCCCCTCCCCTGAAATAACTTAAAAACAATATTCAACCTAAATCGTTATTTTCACTTCAAAGCATGTCACATGACCACGTGACGTACAAAGCAAGGTGACTTCAAGATTTGCTGCAGCCGCCATTACACCGCTACCCACTGTCTGTGAGAGTGTCTGACCCAAAAACACTTTTAAATAAGATAAGGATTTGAAATGGTTGCTTTTTTTGTTTTAAACTATGTTTAAATATTTATCCATTTAGTGTTGTGTCAAGATAAACAACTAATTTACCATCTGTCTTTGTATTTGGCTATGTGTTAGCTAGCAACGTTTAACCACGTGTAACCATTTTTTAAGGATGGCTTAACCAGATAATTTTCATACATTTATCATGCAAGTGGCGATTTTTAGAAGTTGTCGGTTTGACTAGTGAAAAGTTTAAATAGTTGCAAATGTTATATTGGTTTCACATAAGGTATTTTATATGGGGCTATGCAAGCTTAGCTACGTGCTAGCTAGTTTCTAAACTGTTAAACCAGGTCATTTTCAATGCGTGCTCCGCTCATAAAAAACACCGCAGGATATTAAATACACTAACAGCCAGACCCCAGCCAGCGTTAGAGATGTTTATACTTTTGGCGAGCCGTTATTAAAGCTCTGGGACCGCTATAGTTATGTGGCTGATGGTGTATCTCTGCTCTGCAGCAACCCGCACTCGGACCACGCCGCTCCGGAGGGGACTGTAAACAGTGGGGAGGGGGAAACAACCCGAATCTTCTTGTAACACGAGAACAAATGATGGTCTTGTTGACCATGCTTTGAGGGTGAGGGTGTGTGATTTATGCTGGGTTAAGATTGTTTAAATACACCTTGTTTATTTATTTATTTCCTTTGTGTTTACAGGTTTGCCGTTTCCACTGAAGGTCACAATGTATGCTGATTTGGTAAGTTCCAAAATGAACTGCAAGTAGTTTTCATGTATGTTTAAAAAGGATTGAAAAACCCAAAATGGAGACTTACGGCCCGTCACGGCAGCGTGCGTTGACGTAGTGAAATCATACATCTGTGTGGGTCGCTAATACATTACCAACAACCATTATTTTATTAAAAATAATGCATGTGTCAATGTAATGAATATTATTTATGCTAACGAGGTGAATAGGCTAAACTCAAAACATGTTTCCCAAAATAACTACGCATCTCTTGAATGACAATATGCCTGCACTGCACTTCCAAGGTTGCGCAATCTATGCCTGTGAGCGTGCGGCGCGAGATGATGTGTGTGCGTTGAACCTTTTCATATTTAAGTTGGTGTGTGTGTGTGTGTGTGTGTGTTGTTGTTTAAAGACCCCATAGAGCTCAGTTTATAACTTGAACCCTGGTTGAAGCTTCAACGCAGCTTCCCAATCACTTTGACGTCAAGCTTTGCCGAACTGCATTGTGCTTCCATCGCTTCACTTTTCCTCCGTTGCTCGCTTCAAAAGTTGAGAAAAGTTCAACTTTTCAAGCTTCGACGGAAGCGTCAGCCAATCAAATTACATGCCAGTACAAGCACTAGCCAATCAAACCGCTTGCTTGTGTGTCCGGGGCGGGAGATCGATGTGATTGAATTTAGCATCAACGCACGCTGCCGTGTGGACGCTGAGTTACTCTATTCTAATCTCAAGTGATAATATATCTAGTTAGGTACCCAAATGTTAAGTAAGGTAATTAAAAATATTAAAGTTAAATGACAAAAAGTATGTATTGTACAAGTAAATTAAAAATACAAGACTGCACTTCATTAATATTGTTGCATGAAAAGTCAATCCTCACATCTGTATTTCAAACCGGAGAGACGTGATGTAAGAATTACATATTTATTGTTTACACATCATATGAATAAAATTGATTGCCATGATAATACAACAGGAGAATGGAATGGTGTTTGGCGATTAGGCGCCGGTTTGCAGGATAATCATTCAGGAGGGAAAGCAACGCTCCGATGAAATCCCCGGGGTCTAGACACTGGTGGTGGTGCTGAGTAGGTGAGACCGGTCTGAAGAAGGAAGGTTTAGCTTTGTCCTGGAGGAGAGAGGGGTGGAGGCGGGTTGCGGTCATCTGCAAATGACAACTGACAGGGAGGAAGAGCAGGCATTTAAAGAGCCTGTGACACCATCCCAACAACTGTTGTGCAATGAAATATTGGGGTACTAGTAATCTCGAACCGTCAGTTTAAAAAAGAAAAAGCGATACCGTTCCGTTAAATATCAATAATTTCGAACATCGCGGGGAAATTCCTTGACTCATTTTGAAGTTTTGGGGGAAGCCGGAAGTGACGTCAATGCGGGAACGCTTCGAGAGCCAAACACGGACAAAGTGTGTTGTCATGCGTAGAAATGGTGAATTACTGAGATTAGGCACGTTAATAACGTTTTAATGAAGTTGACTACAGTATATTCATATTTGTCAGTGCTTTCATGTCAATTCGGCGACATAAACATAAATGATCGTGGTGAAGATGATGATTACATTAGGATTAAAAATCGGTAGTGAGAGCTGCTGAATTTCCTCCCGTCGGATGTGATATAAAAACAAATCGATTATTTTTGTGGTTGTAAACTCAAGTGGATGAAACTATATATATATATAAATATATTAGTGCTGTCAAAATTATCGCGTTAACGGCGGTAATTAATAAAACGCATTTAACGCATGTGCAGAATGGCCCGCCCCATACGTGCCACCAGTGGCAGCGCCAGGGTATGGCTGGGGTAGGCTACACCCATACCAAGAAATGGCTTAGCCCCACCATGAAAAATGATGTTAAAGTAAGCAAAATAAAGTCTGCCAACTCGCGGAGTAAATTGCACAGACAGCAGTTAGTAAGATTGATTTCAGTAGCCACGGTTTTGAAAACTTTTGTCACATAGTGATCGACTTCTCAATAGAACATCTTTGATAACGGCGTTGTGTTGTTGCAGGAAGTCCCGACGGAGAATACTCTTGCTGTAGTACAGGGCAGAGCCATATAATAGTAATAATATGGCTCTGGTACAGGGGTGCACATAACTGGTACGCAGGTTATGTAATCTGAAATGCGTACCGTCACTTGTGTCACAAAGCGCATTTGCGTACCGACGTACTTGTGAAGCTTTTCCAGAAGGCGGTTAGATCACCGGACGACAGAGTCGGTCTCCGTGTGCACAGACAGGGCTGCTGTTAACGTCGGTCTGTACAACGGAACTGTGCCAAAACTACGCCAACCGGCTGCGGAGGGAGACTCCCCCCATCACTGGAGAACTGCGCTAAAACAGCTGATCACAACGTTCACACTCTGTGGTCACGAAGTACTCCACTAGCCCCCCCCCCCCCCCCTCTGTCGACTTTCCTGAAGTACTCCCCCGTTGATAGAAATCAACACGTAATGAATTAAGACCCCACGCTTTGATGATTGATAGGTGTGTGGGTGGGTTGTCTTTCATTTTGACACGCAGAAAATGTTATAATAAACATACATACTGTATGTTAAATGGATATATCCGCCTGCTTTCATTTATCTTTCCATTCCCACAACAATATACATAAATAAATGGCATATTTTGGACATAGTTCGAATGGTGATTAATCATGATTAATTAATTTTTAAGCTGTGATTAATCTGATTAAAAATTTTAATCGTTTGACAGCCCTAAAATATATATAAACTTTATTAGTGCTTTCATGTCAATTCGGCGAACATATGATACATTAAATGATGAGTGAGGATGATGATTAAAAATCGTTTGTTTGAGCCGGTCTGCATTTCCTGATGAGAAAACAAACCGATGCTTTTTGTAGTTGTAGTACACCAACAACATGGATTAAACGTGTGTTTTTTTACCACGATGTCGGGAAATTAATGGATAAAATGCACGGATTATTATTATTATTCCCACTCCGATCGGGACACTAGGTCCACCGTTTCCCCGCAGCGAGGCTCCCCCCGTTGACAGTTTACATGGGCTGGGTGCAGTGGCGGACTGGCCATCGGGACGAATCCCGATGGGCCGTACCGAAGTGGGCCGGTCGGATAAGTAACTAGCACATCCCCCATAGGCGGCGCGTGAGGCTCAGGTTTGAGAAGGCTAAATAACTTCTTTTACCTGACGCTGCCCGCCTCCGGCGTCTATAGAAAAGAGATCCACTCAGTGTGCGGAGTTTACATCTCTCAAGTCATATTACAGGATAAAGAAAATACAGTTTAAACTGCCGTATGCAAAGAAGACGCCGACGTGTCGCACTTATCATTCATATTACATCATCAATCAGATCATCGATCATATAATATCATAATATATCATATATTTCCTTATCTGAGTCAGCTTCTCCAGCCTCATCTGGCCGTGCAACACTCACAGTGTCACAGACTGGATGCAGAAGTATTATTTAACACATTATGTTGACGAAACACTCGAGACAAATGTAATTAAAGTCAGATCCACTCGTGTCTTAGACGTGAACGCGCTCTCAGCTGGAGAGAGAAACCCTGGCTTGATTTACCGAGTTGATAACCAGCGTCGTAGGACCGCTTAGCGAGATCTCGTTTGTTAGTTTGTTGTTGTTAGTTTGTTTGTTACTCAAACATATCCAGGGTCTGTTGAACTGGCTTCGTAGTACAGGGCACAGGTGGCGAGCAGCGCTAATGTCAAAGACACAGACATTATATTTGTATTTTACCAGGATGCAGTGACACAAATATTTACATATTTACATTTACTATCTACAGCACCCTGACATCCCCCACTCCCCCCGTTGACAATTTACTAGCGGTACCGAAGTGGGCCGGTCGAGAGTCCCAGGATGATTTTTAGTCCCATTCTACCACTGGCTACATGACCATATGATCGCCCATATTGACGCACCTCATTCCTAAACTTCTAACAGATACAACATAAACCGATCCTTCAGCCTCATATGAGCTCTCAGACACGTTCAACATTAACCTGTCATCGCTGTCTGAGCTTGCTGCTGTGTGCGCCGTCATGCGTTTACATCTGACTGTATATATATAAAGGTTTACATGCAGATGCTGGGATCCTGGACGGTGCAGCTGGAGCGCTGTGCCCGCAATGACGTCACCCATCATTTGGCGGGACTTGAAGAATCCGCGAGAAGATCCAGAAAATTGTCAACATTGAAGGCAGATTAATGGTTATCAAAATACAAATATCCAAAATCAGTTCAGTAACGGTTTTCAAGGGGACAATATGTACTCAAATTGATGGGTTTGGATGATGGGGGAAAACCGTGTCACAGGCTCTTTAAGGAATTTAGCATGTGCAGCTATTGGCTGCTGAGGGGTGTGGAAATTGATGTGAGATATTGTACCAAAGAAGTGTGATACATGTAAAAGGGCAAAAAGTCTTGTTGCACTTTCCAGACATTAAAAGAGGTCTGTTGAGTTCCCTGGTAATTATCAAATAGTAGCAGTTAAGTGAATACTGTTCAAGCAATACCTGTGTTTGTGTTTTATAGTGATTTCTCTGTTTTGATCCTTTCATAAATGTGAGGACTAAAATGGCGAGAGACAAAGGGCTGTAAAAAATAAGTTTTATTGCAGTGGGGGAGGTCGAGGTATGCAGCACAGGGTGAGTGGGCCAGGGGAGAGGAAATTCAGTTTGAGATCTCTGGCAGGCCAGGTTTTAAGGAAATCTATGTACCTTGAATAAGTATATGTGTGAGTTTATACATTCCTGTGTGTTAATAGTTGAAGGAACAAAAGGTACATTTTTCCTCTCCAATATAGAGAGGTTTTTTATAGATTTCTGAAACAATGTTCCCTTTTTTGTTAGAAATAGATGAGCACAATAGTTTTTTCTTTGACTGTTTACCTGTTTATCAAAAGAGTGTTTTAAGCTATTTGTGAAGAAGGAAGATGCAGAATTAAGGGTGATTTCTGTTTGGAGTGTAAAGATTATCCCTGATAATGTTTTCTGGGTTAAACCATCGATAGGCTTTACAAATGGGGAGGGGCATTTTCCTTGAGTTTTAATGGGGTGCCTTCCCAACACCTGTGGCTTTCAAAGCTGCCAGACGCTGATTTCCCTGTGAGATAGCGTTTTGGTATCTCCCCAATGAAACGCCACCCCTTCTTTTGTATTAGGGAAATGTTTTTCTGGTGGTTGGCCCTCTCTTCATGCTCTGACAAGACGAATAGGATGTCCGCAGTGCGTGAATAAGGGCGGGAGTACTCCACACATTGCTTATATGACTCTTTGAATTGTATAAGTAATGTATTATATTATATCGTATTGCATTATACTACTTTGTTTAATTAAAACGGATTATTGTTTAACTGGTATCCTGGTGTCTTCTAATTCCTTCCCTGTTATGATTTCAAGCAGGACTCGTCAAAACAACACGCGGTGAGGAGTTGGGTTGTAAAAACCCCCACCTCGCAACAGGGGTGACGCCCTCATATTTAATGAGGGGGGAAGGGAGCCATCGAGTGACGTGTAAGTGACTCGTGTTAGGTCTTCCTTATTGAACTTGCGCTAAGCTTCATTTCAAACCGGAGAGACGTGATGTAAGAATTACATATTTATTGTTTACACGTCATATGAATAAAATGATTGCTCGCTTCAAAAGTTGAGAAAAGTTCAACTTTTCAAGCTTCGACGGAAGCGTCAGCCAATCAAATTACATGCCAGTACAAGCACTAGCCAATCAAACCGCTTGCTTGTGTGTCCGGGGCGGGAGATCGATGTGATTGAATTTAGCATCAACGCACGCTGCCGTGTGGACGCTGCGTTACTCTACTCTAATCTCAAGTGATAATATATCTAGTTAGGTACCCAAATGTTAAGTAAGGTAATTAAAAATATTAAAGTTAAATGACAAAAAGTATGTATTTTACAAGTAAATTAAAAATACAAGACTGCTCTTCATTAATATTGTTGCATGAAAAGTCAATCCTCACATCTGTATTTCAAACCGGAGAGACGTGATGTAAGAATTACATATTTATTGTTTACACGTCATATGAATAAAATGATTGCCATGATAATACAACAGGAGAATGGAATGGTGTTTGGTGATTAGGCGCCGGTTTGCAGGATAATCATTCAGGAGGGAAAGCACCGCTCCGATGTGTTGCGAGGTGGGGGTTTTTACAACCCAACTCCTCACCGCGTGTTGTTTTGACGAGTCCTGCTTGAAATCATAACAGGGAAGGAATTAGAAGACACCAGGATACCAGTTAAACAATAATCCGTTTTAATTAAACAAAGTAGTATAATGCAATACGATATAATATAATACTTATACAATTCAAATAATCATATAAGCAATGTGTGGAGTACTCCCGCCCTTATTCACGCCCTGCGGACATCCTATTCGTCTTGTCAGAGCATGAAGAGAGAACTAACCACCAGAAAAACATTTCCCTAGTGTAAAGAAGGGGTGGCGTTTCATTGGGGAGATACCAAAACGCTATCTCACAGGGAAATCAGCGTCTGGCAGCTTTGAAAGCCACAGGTGTTGGGAAGGCACCCCATTAAAACTCAAGGAAAATGTCCCTCCCCATTTGTAAAACTTATCGATGGTTTAACCCAGAAAACATTATCAGGGATAATCTTTACACTCCAAACAGAAATCACCCTTAATTCTGCATCTTCCTTCTTCACAAATAGCTTAAAACACTCTTTTGCTAAACAGGTAAACAGTCAAGGAAAAAACTATTGTGCTCATCTATTTCTAACAAAAAAGGGAACATTGTTTCAGAAATCTATAAAAAAACCTCTATATTGGAGAGGAAAAATGTACCTTTTGTTCCTTCAACTATTAACACATAGGAATGTATAAACTCACACATATACTTATCCAAGATACATAGATTTCCTTAAAACCTGGCCTGCCAGAGATCTCAAACAGAATTTCCTCTCCCCACACCCTGTGCTGCATACCTCGACCTCTCCCACTGCAATAAAACTTATTTTTTACAGCCCTTTGTCTCTCGCCATTTTAGTCCTCACATTTATGAAAGGATCAAAACAGAGAAATCACTATAAAACACAAACACAGGTATTGCTTGAACAGTATTCACTTAACTGCTACTATTTGATAATTACCAGGGAACTCAACAGACCTCTTTTAATGTCTGGAAAGTGCAACAAGACTTTTTGCCCTTTTACATATCTCACACTTCTTTGGTTCAATTTCCACAATTCCCTCTTTTGCACTCTTAAAAAAGAGTGCAACTTATACAAGGCACTTGAACCATAACTATTGTCGCTCCTCTCCACTGTGTTCATCTCTCAACATTATATTTAGAGCCCTTTAAACATTTAGAAACAGCCCTTCATAGCAATTTCTTATGGCAGAATGAGAGGGAGACCAAAAAATGTCAAAAAACTGCGTCCTTGTCTGCTGAGTCTCCATACTCGTCCTCCGAGACACAGGCCAACAGTGTCAGGAGGGGGAGAAGCAGCTTTTCCCTCAATGGTGGAAGTGATTAGTCTGACACATAATGAGCGGATGCACGGCACACCACAACACCCACATGATAGTCTCTGTCCATGGATATAACTCGAATGGTTTCATCAGACCCCTCTGAGGGCAGGATGGGCTGGTTACACGCAGCACATTTAGGCCCCAGGACCCTGTGGTAGTCTTTCAGACAGTAGATTTTATTCTCATTGTCCACAGTGAAGGGCACTCCGTCCAGGCTCTCGTTGCAGATTACGCAGCGGAAGCAACCGGGGCGGTACAACTTCCCCAGGGCCTGCAGGCCTGCATGTCCATGATCAGATGTCCACCTGCGTTGCACTTGTCTGCAGACTGCTGGAACCCAGAGTACAGAAAGTCCTCTTCACAGAAAACCCTTCCTGCGTCATAGTAGAACGCCTTCCCTCTCAGCCTTCGACTACAGGCGCTGCAGGTGAAGCAGCTGTCATGGTAGAGGCTGCCCATAGCTTGGCAGGCCTGGCTGGCTCCATACACCGTCTTGTTGCACTTAACACACACCCCTGTTTCAGCGGAGAGTGGAGTCCCCTGTGCCGTCCTGGCTTGCCGTGTCTTTGTCCCCTCTGATCCGCTGACGGCGGCTTCTGGGCTGCCTGCTAGAGAGATGTCTTCCTTCTCCTCCGGCTTGCTGATGGCGGCTTCCGAGTCGATGCTGAATAGATGTCCTCCCGATCTTCCTTCTCCGGTCTGATGATGATGCCTCCCGGGACGACTGCTGGATGGATGTCCTCGAGGTCCTTCTCCTCCAGTCCGCTGATGACAGCATCCGAGTCGACCTCCATGACGAGAGCCAGATGTCGTCTAGGGTCCTCGCAGGTGTTTTCCCCGCCGCACACTGGCTCCAGTGTGGTACCAGTTGTCCCCCTTTCCTTGTAGGCGGACGGCATGGGATGTCCTCTGGGTCACTCGGTCGGGGCCGGAGAGCCTGGGGTTGACAGTCAGCCTCCTGCGTCTCGGGTCCCCCTTTCGGCGTCAGCAACCTGTGTGGAGAAATCTGATACAAATCCCTCAAGCCTACGCTCCGGGCTCTGGGGCCCTCGGCTGTTTGACCCACCAGTGCGTGGGCAACTTGGAGCCTGTTGGTGGGGTGTCTTAAAACAACAGGCGTGTGTGCACAGGTTTTCTAAATTAATTGTGCAGCTTCAGAATCTTAATACTTGGACTGTGCCCACTAAATAAGAACCCCAACATCTTTAGGTAAACTAAATAACATATTTCAATAGCTCTGAATTTCTGACAAGCATCTGTGTTTATTTTTAAATGAAATCCTTGAGATCCCATTAAAAATCTAAATATGATTTGAACTGCTAATGTTTCTGGTAAAGAAACACACTAATGTTATGGATTCAAAAACAACCAAAATCACGATACTGCTTCTACCCGTCAGTGCTTAGATATTATCCCGCTGAAAAAATGAATACAGAATTCCAACAAACTGTCATCAAATGTCTTTCTTTTATAAATGTAGATGAAATGTATATCCCCATAATGACCTAAACAATAAAGTCTATGGCTTTTACTTCTTTACCAGACTAGTTACATGATGTTGTCTGTTGAAACATTACTCACAGGTCAGCTCCCAGCATTCCATTCTGGACTTACATCTCTCCCAGCAGCCCCTTGGCCACTGATTCTCTATCTGTGTTACCTGCTATAACTCAATCAATATTAGAGACATGTCAACATTCATCAAACAGTGTGTTATCCCCAGATATGGAGCAGGTCAATTCTAAAACTGTCAATCAATGGTCAGATTGAACAATCGAGTTGGGGCAGCCGGTTCCTTTCAGTCCCTAAATAAAAAAAAATGTACATTGTGAAGTTTACACTCCCCCTTTTTTACACATTATCTCATGTGTAAACAAAATCCTGCATGGGAAGAAAACCTTCAGGTCATAATGGATTATAAGACAATACCAAACATTTTTCCAAATGTACATCCATCATTTCCCACAGTAAACACTTGAGAGTGTTTCTCTCCATCATTCAGTCCTAAAAGAAACAGAATCTTCATGTTTTAGTTTGAGTTTCACATTCTGCAAACAGCCACCTCCTGTGGGAGTGAAATATCAAGTAGGTTAGAAACGGTTTCCCCTTTTGTGCAATGTTAGGAAACCTCTCATTTCACACATTATTATCACACAAAAATAATGTGTTAGTCCAAAACATGCTTGATTAGTCATCGTTTTAAATCATGCAGTTGCACTGATCAGGTGCAGACATACACTCACACTGTCAGGTTTTGGTCAGGTACACCTCAGTGTCAGTCATTGAGAGTGCCTTCCCAAGTTACCCTGTCGGTCAGGGTCAAAGGTCAGTTGGTCTTTTTGGCCATGTGTCGTGCCCTGCAGAGATGTTCCAGCACAGGCCAGCATCCTCCGTCTATAAAAATCTGTATATATGGAGCGCCATCATTTATTAATTCACAATTACAACTATAATGTTCAAGATATCTGTTTTCCCAAATTCCCTGAAAAGTGTTAGCCAAAAAATGTCACTTATTGTACTACTACTGCAGTTCATGTACACCTAATCAATAACACGTCTAATAGATGTAATTCAGAAACTTGTGTACATCACTATTATCTTGTGTCAAAACATTATCAGGATCTGTAAAGCTCTGCTATGTATTCCATAACTCATTCTATTAATTTATCTTCAATTCTGGTGCACTTAAAGAACAATGTTACCCTCTTTAACAGTGCGTGGAACCCTGGGTGTCCTGAACATGAAACAATCACTCCTTCCCTTATCAAGGACCTAAAAACAGAAGTAATTTCATCAATGGTTTGTAGCTGAACTTAGGAATCATCCCTCATGGTAGGTATGTTTTTACTTAACATCTCTAAATGTCAGTTAATTACTAACTAAATGAATGTCCATTAGGAGGTGGTGCCGCTAGTCCTCTAACCTCATAATCTGGTGCCGTGCGCTTCCTGTGAAGCTGCAAGTAAGATTTTAAAAACCACTGCAGGGTGGGTCGAGTGACCCCTCCTCCCTATTGGTCGTCAATAATATGCACCCTTACTGGGTGATTGAAGGCCCCACATTATTTCCCATTTCAGCATCAGCCCTCTTTACTCTAAAATTACTTTTTAAATAGGAATATGTAGAAATGGAACAAATATTCAATCTTCAGAAAAGTTCTTAACCAATGTCTATCTGGTGACTAGCCAACATATTTTAAAATGTCAGATGTATAAAAATAAGCCTAAATACTCCCTTACCATCAAAGTCCAAATCTAGACACAAGGTGAACAGTTTTGGTAACGGACAATTTAATCTAAAAACAAAGCAAAATTGGACTTGTGTCCTTGTTTTTTGTTCTTCAAAATACATTAGCAAATACCCTGTGAAGTATTCGCAACCTAACTAACCCTCCCTAGGATATGAACTCCATTAATCCCTTTACTCATAGTTAGTTTATATGTCTAAATTATTATGTGTGACCTAATAATCAGATGTCTTGTTTGTCAACCAAGAATATTAAACTTGAATCTTTTCAGTATTCCAGACCATCGTTTAAACAAGCAGCCTCCCTTCTCAAACACTAATGTTATTGTTGTACACCCCCCTCTGGAAAACTCTTGCACAGTTATGCTGTCAAATCATCGCATATTTTCCTCAGAGTCTGAACCGTCTGAGACCAGCCTGTCTCAAGATCTTGTCACATTGTGAACAGTCAGTAATGCGTTGTCCTCTGCAGCTGTAGTCAATAGGATCAATGAAACTCTTGCACTGGGATGTCCTGAGGGGGAAGGCACCTCTGGATCAATGTGCTACAGTCAGCAGACACACGTTGTCCTCTGCACAGCAGGAATCCCCCAAAACTGCTGTTCCTCTTCCCACCACTGTTGCCTTGGCAACGAGGTACACGCAAAATGTCAAACCCTCCTCAGATGCGTTCTTTGCACAGTTCTTCCGTTTCTGTAGTGAGCAACTCTTCACCAACACACTGATTCAGAGTACAACCCAAAGGTGGCGCACAACTTTCCAGTGCCGCTGTAAATCACAATAAAACCAGCAACTGGAGATAAACTCAATTTAAATCTCTCCCCCAAAGGGTTACAAAATAAAACGGCTGAGTGTCTATATGGTCAGGAATGCTGAAACATGTGAATGATAAAACAAATCAATGGCAGTAGTCTACCCAGATTCTTTACTCCATTAAAAGTAGTAAAACCACATTGTAAAATCTCTTGTGTCTAGTTGAAGTCCTGCTTACTTCATCTTTAAAATCTTCTTTAATTTGAAACCAAAAAAGGTCTTTAATGGTATCAATTGTGGACTTCCTTAATCTGAATTGTAAATGCAACATATGTTCTCTTTAGAACACAGATATGACAGTAGCTGCTGAAACTGGTTCATAGCAGTTTTCTGTCAACCTAGTTAAGCCTGTTGTTGTTATATCTAGTAAATATATTTTTATTTCATGTTTACTCACAAAACAATATGACATTATTTAGAAACAAGTTTTACTCTCTCTGAACTCTTCAAAACATCTACTTGTCTTTCTCTTTTACTCCCTGTGCCCTGCAGCTGCCGGCTCAAGTTTCCCCTCATCAATCACCGGTGTGTTTGTGCAACACCTCTGTCATGCGTAACCATTTAACAGATTCATTCTGACTGACAAACTCATAACAATCTCCCGTTTACTTTCTACTCTTTCTTCATAAACTTACAAACACAATTAATGTCTACTAATGATATTACAAAAACACTAGGTGGAATAATCCACTATTATGTTCAATTTGAATCAAACTTTAACCTGCTTCATATACTCAGCAAACAGTATTATTACTTTCCCTCAACGTTACTGTATGCAATAAATGCCTCTGAAATATAAGTAAACTTCTCAGTAAATGACAAATACCACAAAATTCACAATGCAATGTTTCTTATTTATTTAAATATCTACGACACATTGATCTATTAATCTTCAATGTTATTCCCTCCTTTTTCAGAGGAAAGCTGTGAAGTGGGGGCTTTCTCAAACCCACGCCTCCAGCCAGCTTGACTTCGCAATCCTTTATCTGACTTTTCTCCCTTATCTTTGTTTAGTTTCCTCCGGCTTACTAATCCGTGCTTTTTTTGGTTTAGGTCACCCAGTTTTTTTTGTCGTTCATAAACATTTAGAGCTGAGCTTAAATTTCCTAGAGCTTCATCTCCTCCCACTCTGTCTTCTTCTATCATTTTTTTATGGAGGAACTCAAGGTCGGCACAAGCCTGTTTCTTGTCTCCCTGTTTGAGTCCACTGAGAATCAATCTCTCAGTCTGTCTCCATTGCTCTCGGAAACTTCCGGGAATTGGGACGTGTAAATCTTTATTTTCAAACTGTCCCTCCATGGTGATTATATCTTATTTATCTGACTAGGTTGCTATGTGTTCAGTGTTATTTATTAATATATTGGACAATACTCGTCGTTACTCCTAACGTAGTTAATGTATTTATTTAACTGTCCTGCCCTTAATTCAAATGTGTAACTATTTTTAGTGTAAAAAACTGAAGTATTACACCCCCGCTTTGAATGATGTATATTTATATATATATATATATATATATATATATATATTATATTATATTAATCAAGAAGTACTACCCGAAGCACTTATAATGCTATTAACAGACTGGCTTACCGAAAGGCAGTTGAGTAGTACTTGAAATGTTTCGGCTCTATTAACCCAGATATATATTTCAATTATCCTGTGTTCTTATTTTTTATTTTCCTAGTCTAACGCACTTATTGTGAGTCGCTTCGGATTAAAGGCGCCAGTCAAATGGAATGTACTAATGCAAGAAGTACTACAAAATACCTCCACCAGATGGCGGCACCTCACCAGTTCCACCTCACTTGAGGGGAAAGATGCTTCTGAGAGCAACCAGCTTAAACTATGCGTATTTATCTGGTCTTTTCTCCCTTATTTATTAGTAGTTATTCACATAAAATTATTTCCCGTACAGTCCATCGAGCTTTTTTGGTGTGATGTTTATTTCAACAGATAATGCGACCTTAGAATGCGCTTCGACACGGCTTTTCAGCTATGTGACATCCTCATGGAGCCGAAACCCAGGTCAACAGAATCCTTTATCGTCACGTTTAGCTTCTTAGATTAATAACCCCACAGAACAAGAGAACGAGATTCCGTTCGTTTCAAAATGGCTTTTTGAAATTTGCGTATCTCCTCTTGGTATTTAATTACATATAATACACTCCAGCGTCCTATGAGGCTGAAGAAGTATTATTCAGTTTCGCCCTGGATGGATATCTTTTCAGGAAATCCACTGGACTCGCACCGACTGAAATTGCCGACTTGATTTCCCTAAAATCAACGGGGCCTTGCACCTTAACCTTACATTTCTCGTCGCTTCACGTGTAGCATCCTCAAGGTTCTCCACCTTTGCTTTATCATCATAGAGTAGTCCAAAGTTACCTACTTTATTCTATATGTACTGCATAATTATACCACAATTATAGTCCGTCGTTACCTATCTATGTTAATGTATGCAGTACACTATCTAATCAGATCAGTAGAACGTCGTTACCTACCTATACTAATATATGCATTGCATTATTTAATCATCTAGTCTATGACACTGAGAAATATTCCTGACAACTCTAAAAAATTTGAATATATCCAAATCACAGATTTCGAGTGTAACGGGTATCCGTGCTTACCTGTGTTTTTGTATAGAGCTCTGTTTTTAGTTGTCAGAAGTATTTCGAGGTGCCCCCCTGGACTGCTTCGTCCGCTGGCTCCTGATGTGACTCTCTGTGAACTCCCACTCGCTAACGTCGGGTCACCACTTGTTGCGAGGTAACAATAATCCGTTTTAATTAAACAAAGTAGTATAATGCAATACGATATAATATAATACATTACTTATACAATTCAAATAATCATATAAGCAATGTGTGGAGTACTCCCGCCCTTATTCACGCCCTGCGGACATCCTATTCGTCTTGTCAGAGCATGAAGAGAGAACTAACCACCAGAAAAACATTTCCCTAGTGTAAAGAAGGGGTGGCGTTTCATTGGGGAGATACCAAAACGCTATCTCACAGGGAAATCAGCGTCTGGCAGCTTTGAAAGCCACAGGTGTTGGGAAGGCACCCCATTAAAACTCAAGGAAAATGTCCCTCCCCATTTGTAAAACTTATCGATGGTTTAACCCAGAAAACATTATCAGGGATAATCTTTACACTCCAAACAGAAATCACCCTTAATTCTGCATCTTCCTTCTTCACAAATAGCTTAAAACACTCTTTTGCTAAACAGGTAAACAGTCAAAGAAAAAACTATTGTGCTCATCTATTTCTAACAAAAAAGGGAACATTGTTTCAGAAATCTATAAAAAACCTCTCTATATTGGAGAGGAAAAATGTACCTTTTGTTCCTTCAACTATTAACACACAGGAATGTATAAACTCACACATACTTATCCAAGATACATAGATTTCCTTAAAACCTGGCCTGCCAGAGATCTCAAACAGAATTTCCTCTCCCCACACCCTGTGCTGCATACCTCGACCTCCCCCACTGCAATAAAACTTATTTTTTACAGCCCTTTGTCTCTCGCCATTTTAGTCCTCACATTTATGAAAGGATCAAAACAGAGAAATCACTATAAAACACAAACACAGGTATTGCTTGAACAGTATTCACTTAACTGCTACTATTTGATAATTACCAGGGAACTCAACAGACCTCTTTTAATGTCTGGAAAGTGCAACAAGACTTTTTGCCCTTTTACATGTATCACACTTCTTTGGTACAATATCTCACATCAATTTCCACAGATGAAATCCCCAAAACCAGTGAAGTATGAAATACTGAGATGAACTGAGTTGCTTACCTTGTGGGGTGACTGGTGATCTGGGAAGGAAAGATAATAGATTAACACATATATGAGCGACATAGTGCCGGAATCACTGCCGGAGCTTACGGGTCATGCTGAGACTCTGACTGCCGAAATCAGTGCCGGTCTTACATGAAAACGACCTGCATATCTGGCCAGCAGGGCTTGACTACGCCGAGGAGCGAGCGGTTTCGTTTTGTAACGGTGGCCCAACGTCCACGACACCGAAGTGTATGGTGGCCTTCCGCCACGCCTGACTTCGCAGGCTATATATATATATATATATATATATATCTTTTCTTTACTCTTTTCTCTTTCTTTCCTTTGTTTTGTAACTGACACCGGAGTGTATGGTGGCCTGAGTCCACGCCTGACTTCACAGGATATCTCTTTCTTTTCCTTCTTTACTCTTTCTTTATTTTCTTTGTTTTGTAACTGCCACGGGGGTGTACGGTGGCCCGAGTCCACGCCTGACTGCAGGAAATACATTTTACACTGATACGTTTGAGCAAGGCCTGGGAATGAAATACCTGTGTGCCGGATATGAAGCCTGTTACATGTAGTTGCAGCGTGAGACGAGACATTATTCCCTGTGGGCAGGGCCCGCGGAATTAGGACAGGAATGCAGTTTGAATATCAGGTACCTTAGTGAGACATGTATACTTGTGAATGTGTTTATGAGCCACCACCAGTTATATGCATAGATACCATAGTTAGGATCTGAGAGATCTTTGGGAAGCCAGTACGGCGCTGATGTCCGGGCGAATGTAGGTTGTGAAGGCGGAGGAGGACCACCGTCCTAGTTGTTGTAGGGATGAGGTAGAGAGACCTTGATTAGCAGCAGAGGTGGCTGCACCTATCCTGAAGGAATGTCCCGGGTATGATATAGGTGATAGGCCGGATTTAATGAGAACTTGCTTGAGGTGGGCCATGACCCTGCGAACCACTCTCCCTGGAAGAAACCCCCAAAACCCACGGATTGGGCGGCATCCGTGAAGAACCTCATTGAGTCAGAGGAACGCACGAGGTCATCGTAAAAGAAAGTAACTCCGTTCCAGTGGGCGAGCAGGAGGGACCAGAAACGTAGGTCTGAGCGGCAGCCTTCGTCTAAGAAAACGCAGTCATGGAGTTTGTCGACCGCCGATGCTGCGTCCAGGAGGCGGGAGATGAACGAGCGCCCCTGGGGGATGACGTGCATGGCGACGTTGAGGTGTCCGAGAAGGGAGAGCAACTGTTGTTTTGTGATAACTTGTTGCTCGCAGTATGACTTGGTGATGTCCCGGATGCGCTGCAATTTGTCGGAGGGGAGAGATGTCTATGGAGTCGAAGATGATGCCTAAGAACTCTAAGCGTGTGTCGGGACCTAACGTTTTCTCTTTGGAGAGAGGGACACCTAACTCCTGAAGCAGTGTTTAAGCTTGGCCAGTGAGATCCCTGAGCTGTCCTGTGGCGGGACGATGGGGAGGAGTCGTCCAGTAGGTGAAGGACGAAGGGGATTCTGACGATGTTCAGCAGGATCCAGCAGAGCGCTTCCGAGAAGGAATTGAAGATGCAGGGGCTGCTTCTGCGAACGGCGAAAATAGAGTTTGGACTCCCACTTAATACCGAACGAATTCCACTGAGACGGATGAATGAGGATGATTTTGAAGGCATCGGTAATGTCCGCTTTGGAGAGCCGAGCTCCGTGCCCTGTGAACTTGATCATCTTTATTGCATTATCCACTGAGGCATGGTGAAGGGAGAACTGATCTGGAGGGATGATGCTATTGACGCTGCCGAATGGCCGGAGCGGGGAGCGGACAGATCGAAAATCAGCCTTTTATTTACGTGTGGCTTATTCCGATGGAATTTGAACGGAACACTGAGAAGGGGGAGGAGCTAAAAGGGCCGATTATATATCCTTTGAGAAGTTCTTTGTCGATGAGCTGGGAAATTATGTTGGGTTCTTTAGCGGCTGACTGTAAGTTTCTTGCTACGAAAGTCACTGTGGCAGATGGGAGGACCCCTACCCTGAAGCCTTGGGAGAGCCCTGACAGGAGATAGTCAACAAACACGGAATCTGGGTGAGTAGATAGCGCAACTGCTAGCTGAGGGATGATAATGGGAGTGGAGGGGTGATATTCCAATTTTTTATTTTTTCCCCCTCCACGAGGTTTCTGGCGCAGTGCTACTGTGACGGCCCGTCCACACGGTGGCGTGCGTTAAAGCTTCCAACGTTCCTGCCCATTCACTTTGAATAGGGTGACGTCACTTTTAGCTTTTTTTTTTGGCGCCTCGGCAGAAGCGTCAGCCAATGAGATCCCGTTTATGCAAATCTGCCAGTACAAGCGCTAGCCAGTCAAACCGCGTGTATGCTGGGAGAGACTACGCAGGTCATTACCTCATATTCCAAAAATGGAAAGAAAATTCATTATAGCGATAGTGAATCACCCGGTGCTGAATGATCGGTCTCTGTTCATCTACCGGGATACAAACCAGAGGAGCGAGGCATGGAGGGAGGTGGCAGAGACAGTGGGTGAAACTGGTAGGTTTTCGCCTGGAGTAGAGATTTTTTTTCTTTTTCAGTTTACTTCGTTTTAACAGATTCATGTGATTGGTTGTTGGTCACGTTGCTCGCAAAACTAGAAATCCCCAAGCTTCAGACACGCCGACCGCCAACGTCAACGCACGCTGCTGTGCGGACCAGTAGCGTAGGCAGAAATGTACTTTAGGGTGGGCCTGTAAAAATATAGGGTGGGCCAGATTTTTCTTCTGCGCATCAGAAGCTAACAACAGTCCCCGCCGGTACCAGATTACTTTTAGAATACTTCCTTTCTTCTCTTTCCTCTTCTTTTCTTCCCTTCTTCTTCTTTTTTCTTTGGAATACTTTCTTTTCCATAACAGATGCGTATGTTTTGGTGAACGGGAGACACGTATTTTACTGTTTTAATGGCTTATCAAGAGCACAACACAACATCTTAGTGTCATTCTGGACAGCTCTCCCATCTGCACCACACATAACAACTCACCCATACTGCATTCTTGTACCGTCTTAAAACCTTTCCTTGGAATATGTTATGCATTGTAAGGTGTCCTTGGGTGCTTTGAAAGGCGCCCCTAAATAGAATGAATTATCATTATTATTTATTATCTGAAACGATGTAATAACTTTTTCCAGTCACTTGCCCTATGCATTCAGCAGGACATTCACTTTGATTTGATCCCGTTATAAATGTCATCATTTCGACAATAAATAAATGCTACATAAACATTATCTTCCACGTTTTATCTAACCATCTCCGTTTCTACCTTTCAATATATTTTGAAAGAGAACTCTCTCATCTGCGTGCGGGGGCGGGGCCTCACAGACACGCTGCATCTCTCGCTCACAGACACGCTGCATCTCTCGCTCACAGACACGCTGCAGCGCTGTGCAGTGTGCACACGGTTCTGCCGTTAATGAATATTACATTTTGTGAGGAAACTTTTCAACCAATAATTCCAATAAGTATTCACTTCAGGTTTACGAAAGTAACTGACTCAGATTACTCGTTTTTCAAATGTAACACCCGCTGAATATACTTTTTTGTATTTCTGATTACGTCACGCCGTTACATGTATTCCGTTACAACCCAACCCTGTGTAAGGGTGAGTGCAAACATTTTCGTTAACACTATTACCTGACCTGAGTGCCACGGAAGTCGAAGCTCCTTTGACGGAGTCTTCCAGGGCCTGGAGGCGAGCATCGATAGCTATCATGGAGCTAGCCAGGGATTGCAGGGAGCCGGCCACGCTACTCTCCATGAGGGGTGTGTTAGTGACGCTCCCGGACTGGCGAGCCTGGGAAGGGGTGGATTTTGGAGGTGGACGGGATCCTGGAGGGCTCGACTTCCTGCCCTTTTTTTTTTTACCTCCGTGGCTGCGGCCGCGTCCTCGCCCTGCTCTCTGGGGAGCTGACTGGAGCTGCTGCCCCGGACTGGGGAGCTGTGCTGGAGAACTGATCCGAGAGCTCTCGGAGCTGCGAGAGAGTGAGGCCTGGGGCTGTGGGGATGCCCTGCTGCAGGAGCCGGGCGATGCGGAAGTCTGCCTCTGGTGATAGGCCACTGTGGGGAGCCGAACCGGGCTCGAATAATTCCATACCAGGTTTGTGATCTGAATTGTCCGAGTTGGACATCTTGAGCTAGTTTTTCTTGTGCTTTTTTTTCTTTTTTTTTCTCACGAGGAGGAGTATTGTAGTACTGCTACTGTTTGCGGTCATCTGCAAATGACAACTGACAGGGAGGAAGAGCAGGCATTTAAGGAATTTAGCATGTGCAGCTATTGGCTGCTGAGGGGTGACGCCCTCATATTTAATGAGGGGGAAGGGAGCCATCGAGTGACGTGTAAGTGACTCGTGTTAGGTCTTCCTTATTGAACTTGCGCTAAGCTTCATGTTTATTGAGAGCTACTGGTGGCAATAATTTGCTCTGTCATTCCAGGCATGTCACTATTGTGAGACATACACTGACATTCAGTCGTCAGTGTATCATTGCACTATTACTAATATCATTGTTTATGTTCTTGTTTTTTCTAGTTCCTTTTGGCCTGACATGACCGTGAAAACGCCAGCCAAGTTACAAATTCTTCTGAATCCCGATGACACCAGGAAGCTAGTTCTGCCTGATGGAATTCCAGAGACAATGGACTTACTGATGAAGTCAGGAGAGTGTGTGAAATAGAGAGCCACAGTGACGCGTCGTAAAACCCGGAAGTAAACTCCTTCCAGTTCCCTCGACAAAAAAGCAATGCTATTTCTCCATAGGATTTTGGAAAATAGCTCGAAATAAGGTCTGTGGTTGACACACATTTAAGAGACGGATCACGTTTAGTTCAGCCGGATCATAAATCTAATTGATGGATTTATGATTCAAAAATTATAAAAGTAGGGTAGACATGTGGATATTATCCTGCTGAACAAAACGTGATCCGTCTCTTAAATGTGTCTCAACCACAGACCTTATTTCCAGCTATTTTCCAAAATCCTATGGAGAAATTGCATTGCTTTTTTGTCGAGGGAACCGGAAGGAGTTTACTTCCTGGTTTTACGACGCCTCACTGTGGCTCTCTATAGGTGAACGTTTTAGAATGCAATATCAAGACAGAGACATTGGAGATGCACTAGTCAACCTGACATCCACTGCTGACCTTGAAGATTTGACAACTATCAAGGTCATCCCAATACCTGATGATGGTGTCCAAGAATACAACTTTACCGTCTGTGAAGAAGCAGCGTCTGCTCAATCAGACAATACTGACATCTTGTCCACACCCTCCAGCTCAGTCTCTACAAGAACTCGTATCTGGTTGAAATGATTGAACTGACACAAAAGGCCAACCTTGTTCAAAGATTGCAATGCTAGGGATTGAACTGCATTTTTCGTTGCTTAATTGCTTTGGCCTCTGTATGTTTCATTTGAAGTTAAAAAAGAATGTGACTTCACAGATTCTGTTAATGCTACTTAAATGCTACTTAAACCCTTCTTAATGGTAATACATTAATAATACATTTTTATCTGAAGTTGTAATTAGTCTTTAATTAAAAAGCAGCCAGGTTTAAACGCCAGTTTTAAACGCATTACATATTTACATTTGAAAGGAGAGATATGCAAGCTAGTTTAACATGCTCATATGCATATTTGTGATGGATTTGGTTAAAAATCCATCACAAATATCTACAGGAGATTTTTGGAAAAAAAAGCCAAAGTGATCTTGATTTACTTTTATTTATTTTTTACATAAGTGCAAATTGGTTGTATCATTTACTCAAATTAATTGTATTAATTTATTGATGTATTTATTTTTAATTAAAAATATATTGTATTTTATAAAACAGAATAGTTGATGCATATTTTAAAGACATCCCAATAAATGTTAAGGTCTTTTGAAGAGAATATTCCTGTCTTTATGTGAACTGAGCTAAACAAAGTGTTATAAGTCAAATGTAATGTGTTTACAGTAAACAAAACACAGTATTGTATTGATGTACATTAAAGTTTTTGCTTTGTAATAAAAGAAAAATATTTTAAGCTATAATAAAAAATATTGCCTGCAACAAAATGAAGTATTTTTTTTAATTTGTTTTCACAAACTTAAAAACTCTACTTAGATTTAATATAAATATGAGGTTAGTCCAAAAGGAAAAATTAAGTTATAACAAAGTAATAAATGTTGTGCAGTCTTCAGAATAAATCCTCTTATTACTTTGTGTGAATGTAAATATATATCTTAGACAGAAGCAATATTTTTCACTTAACTCAAATTCATTTTTTTAGGTTGAAAAATCAAGTTGAAATTAGCTGTAACAAATTAGCAAACATTTTTTAAGTTAGTCCAAAGTATCCATTTTTTCAGTGTGTTGTGAGAAAAAAAATCACATCCACAACCAAGTCCTACTTAAAAGACTCACTTAACCATCATTAACCAACAGATGTACTATCTAATTTACTCATGAGTGAGGTCATTTTCAAATGATATTGTAACAAAATAGTATGATTATTTATTTCGTATAATTATTTGAACATTCATCTTAAGTGGCTTTAAAAAAAGGAATAATTTAACCATGTCACAATTTAAAGTGCTAGGATTCGTAAAAGAATGTGTGCTTGTTAATTTAAAATGCCCATATGTTAAACCTTGTCTAAGATAACACTAATAATAAATGAATCATTAAATATATGGAATGCCATTTAAGCCAAAATTAAATAAATACATAAATAATTAAATAAATACATATATATATGCCTATGAAATAAATTCTGAAATAAATAAATGAGGCAATAAATATGTATACATGTACATTTAAATACACATTTATTTATTTCATGGGACTTTTATTTCATAATGACACATTTATTTATTTCAAGAGACTTTTATTTCATAATGACACATTTATTTATTTGAAGAGACTTGTATTTCATAATGACACATTTATTTATTTCAAGAGACTCGCATTTCATAATGACATATTTATTTATTTCAGATGACTTGTATTTCATAATGACGCATTTATTTATTTCAGGTGACTTGTATTTCATGATGAGACATTTCCATTCCTTATATGCAAATGAACGGGGCGTGGTTAGCTCACGGATCCAGACCAAAGCAACAGCACCACAACACTGACTCAATAGCTTTTGTTTCACCCTCCAGTACTCTTAAGTGATTTGCAAACTGCCAATAAACCAAACCGGTTCAAGAACCATTCTTGTTCTTTTCTGGTGCTTAACTGGTTCTTATCTGGTCCACCCAATGCTGCTCTTCTGAGAGCAACCGCTCTGACAGCTCTCTCTAGTCTCTACTGGGAAACAGCTAAAAGTCATTCTGGAGGTAAGCAACGCTACACAATTACACCCAGTCTGAGAGTAAAAGATTTCTCGAAGGTTCGTTTTGCTTTCTTACAACGTTAAGTTAATGTTAACGTAACCTTAAGTTTGCTAGGAGGCTATTGTTACGAGCTAGCTGTCTTAGCTAACAACAGTTAGCAGCTAACGTTTTCTGCAGTTTGTGTTGCCCCTGAAAAACGTGATGTAGTTATTTAAGGGTATGTTAAATTAACGTTATTGTACAAGTTGAGAGAGTTAAGTTGTGTTTAAAATGTAATGCACGTTAGAGGTTTTTAGTTGGACATGAAGTTAGCTAACGTTAGCTAACTCTACCAGGTTAGCATGTTAAGCTGTACTTTCTGTGGCAGCTAGCTTAATACAAAGAGGGGTTTTGTGCTTCATTGCAAACTTTTCTTTGTTAATCTATCTGAAACTGTAGGGACAGTTTGTTTCTACTCAACTATACAGACCATTGTTGAGGAGATGCAAAACATACTGTACATGAGTTGGGTCCAACATATACCTTGAGTAATGTTACTTTGCTTCTAAAAATGAAACATCATTATCAGATGAGGACATCACCAAAGTGTGTGAGTCTGTCAGGGGATTTGATCTGTTCTCTGCATGTCGTACACACTGCTCTGGTATTACTTATCTTGTAAAATGTAAGTCTCGCTCTTGTCATGGTTCAGGCTTTGCATTTGAACTCCTATGACTGGTTGCAGACTTGAAGGGAACGCCTTCCTGACATCCAGGAAAAAGGTGAGATTATAATACATTTTAATGCCAAAAGCAAGTTATTGTTTTTAACTTTTTAAATATGATTGTTTTGGGGCATTTCAGTTTTATTGGACAGAGGCAGTAGATATCTACTGGAAACAGTGGAGAGGGAGGAGATGATATGCAGCAAAAGGCCCAGCTGGATGGTTGCTGCTCCGTGTGGAACATGTTCTATCAGGTAAAGCACTTTGGTACCCAGTTATTTGTGGTATTGAGTTTGAATTTAGCCTTTGGAATGTAATTTTCAACAGTGCATTGTAAAGACTGAAAGATGTAAAGCTTGACATGATTTCGTCTTTTACTTAAGAAGATGTTTGTCCTCCTGTGTTGTCTTATTTCCTTATCTTTCTTTCAGGTGTAACATCTACCAATGGTTGTACATGACAGAGACCTCCTCCACCTCTTTGCTGTCTTACTAGTCAATCCTTCCGATCAGGTCCGTTCCTAAATAGTGGTAAGTTTTACAGTTCAGTGTACGTTAATTTAGCAACTTAATGCTTTACCACTGTTGAATAAATCCTATATTGCTAGTCATTTTATTAAAACTACGATTCGTAAACTTTTTGATTCCAATTACAATAATATTTTTGTTATAATTGTAAAACATATCTTAACATCCATCAGCAATCAATAAAACAAATCATCCAACACTAAATAGAAGAAATCTGGACCTATTTATTTTTATACAACAGTGTGGTGACACGTTATTGGACATAATTCACCTCTCGTATTGTGTTGTCACACGGACCCTTTAGTGGGAACACCTGTACCGTTAGCTTCCATTCCTGCTAGCTCGTCAAGCAGAGCAGTTGATGTGATAACCACACCCATCATCTACGGCTCCCATCTCCATCACCACGGACGCGTCGGACTACGCGGTCGGTGCAGTGCACGAGCAGTGGGTGGAGGACGCTTGGCAGCCGCTCGCCTTTTTCAGCCGCCAGCTGACGCCTAGAGAACGCAAATACAGCGCCTTTGACCGGGAGCTCCTCGGACTTTATTTGGCCATGCGGCACTTCCGTTTCATGCTGGAAGGCATTTGTCGACCACAAGCCGCTCACCTTCGCCACGTCAAAAGTGGCGGAGCCTTGGTCGGCACGTCAGCAGCGGCAGCTGTCCTACATATCGGAGTTCACTATGGGATATTAAGCACGTGGCTGGCAAGTCGAACCAGGTTGCTGATTGCCTCTCCAGGGTCGTCATTGGTGCCGTCCAGTTGGGCCTGGACTATACTCGCAACGGCGGCGGACCAGGTCACAGATCCCAGCGTCCAGGCTCTGAAGGTGGAAAGCGCGGGGCTGCGCTTGGAGGACGTGGTGTTCGGCGACGCAGGCATTACTCTCCTGTGTGACGTCTCTACGGGCCTGGCGCGGCCTGTCGTCCCTGCCAGCTGGAGGCTTCCTGTGTTCGAGGCTGTGCACGGCCTGTCACACCCCGGCGTTAAACCTTCGGTGCGTTTGGTAGCGGCGAAGTTCGTTTGGCAAGGACTGAAAAGGGACGTGAGGACTTGGGCCAGGGAGTGCGTGGCTTGTCAACGCGCTAAGGTGCACCGCCACACGAAGGCCCCGTTGGAGCGTTTCCTGGTGCCTGAGAGGAGGTTTGATCACATCAACATTGACCTGGTTGGTCCGTTGCCTTCCTCTCAGGGGTTTTCCTACCTCCTCACCGTGGTGGACAGAACGACCCGTTGGCCGGAGGCGGTTCCGCTCGTTTCGACATCAGCCGCAGACGTTGCCCGGGCCTTCATTGCAACGTGGGTGTGTCGTTTTGGCACCCCGTCAGACATTTCCTCAGACAGGGGCTCTCAGTTCACGTCCGAGCTCTGGAACGCTGTGGCAGGCGGTTTGGGGGTTAAGCTGCACAGGACTACCGCTTACCACCCTCAGGCTAACGGCCTCTGCGAGCGCTTTCATCGCTCCATGAAGGCGGCCCTCAAGGCCGGCCTTACGGACGGTAACTGGGTCGACAAGCAGCCCTGGGTGATGCTGGGCCTGAGGACCGCACCTAAGGAAGATCTGCAGTGTTCTACAGCGGAGATGGTCTACGGCAGAGGTGCCCAGTACGTCGACCGCGGGCGACCGGTCGCCCGCGGGGGCAATGCTGGTAGACCGCGAGTCATTCATAAAAAAAAAAAAAATCAAGCTCCGTTAAAATAGACAAAACAGGTTTTGATCCCTCCTCCCTTGGCCTCCCTGCCACTTAATTCAGGAGTTTACTTGATTGACAGAAAAAGCAACTTATCGCTTTCCAGTCTGTTAACCCAGAATGCAAAGCGATATAACATCAGTCAAGTGCCGGGAAAACTCAAATTAATGTAAACAAGAGACAAATAACAAAATGAGTGCGGGACCGAGCAAAAAGCTAAAGACATACCACTTCCACCCAGAATGGGAGGAAGAATTTTTTTTTGTGATGTCACATTCAATTCGATTTGCCTTATATGTAAAGCAAGCGTCGCTCTGCCAAAGAAATGTAACGTGGAGAGGCATTATCGGAGTGTTCACAAGGCATATGACAGCGACTTCCCTCCGAGTAGCGAGTTGAGAAAGAGAAAGGTGAGGGAACTTAAGTCACAATTAGCTGGACAGCAGTCACTATTCGTAAAGCCGACATCCACTGCAAAGGCAGCCACTGAAGCATCTCTACGAGTGAGTCACGCTATAATTAAACACAAAAAATCCTTTCAAGATGGAGAGATGGTGAAAGAAGCCTTCGTAGAAGCAGCAGACGCCTTGTTTCGGGATTACACAAACAAAACAGAAATAATAAACACTATCAAGGCCGTCCAATTATCACGGAGCACAGTCACACGTCGCTGTGAAGTCATGGCTGAGGATTTGACCCAGCAACTCAGGAAGGACATAGAAGACTGCGAGTGTTTCTCACTCCAACTAGACGAGTCCACTGACGTGAGCGATACAGCACAATTGTGCGTTTTTATCCGGATGGTGTTCACAGACATGACGGCGAAAGAGGAACTGCTGACAATTCTGCCAATGAAGGAACACACTCGGGGCGAGGACATTTTTCGGACGTTTAAAAACTTTGTTGACAAAACGAAACTCCCCATGTCTAAATTGAGTTCCATCACAACGGATGGTGCGCCTGCGATGGTGGGCCGGTGTAATGGCTTCATCGCAAAATGCAGAGAGGATGACATATTCCCTGAATTTCTGAATTATCACTGCATTATACACCAGCACGCACTTTGTGCTAAAATGCTGAACATGAAAGAGGTAATGGATGTGTCACTTAAAGTAGCCTGTTCTATTCGGGCAAGACCTCTTCAAAGACGGCTGTTTCGTGCATATCTGGAGGATGCCGACTGTGTTCACACTGACCTCTTACTACACACCGACGTAAGATGGCTGAGTAGGGGCAATTTTCTCGAGAGATTTCGAGTGCTTCTACCGGAGATAAAGGCATTTCTCCATGGCACCAAGCTCGCGGAGTACGCACGTCTCGATGACGAGGAGTGGCTGTTAGATTTGGCGTTTTTAACAGACATTACACACCTGTTAAATAAGCTGAACTTGGAGCTACAAGGGAAAGACAGAACTGTGGTTGACATGATCAGCTCAGTTAATGCCTTCAAACGAAGACTGCATCTGCTGTGTTCAAAGCTGCAGCGCAAAGATTTGACCAACTTCCAAAACATCGCCTCTGAGCTGGAGAAGCAAGGGAAGGACAGCGCGCTCCTTGACAGTGCGCGCTACACAGAGCAAGTCAATAACATTACATCTGACTTCGAGAAACGCTTCCGAGACTTCGCTTTGCTCAAGCCAATCGCCACATTCATGTGCTATCCATTTAGTGAAGACCATGATATTGATTCGCTGGCAGTGTTTCATCTGAACCCGTCTGCGCTGGAGGATGAGATGTTGTCGCTGCAGGCCGACATCCAGTTGAAGGCGCGTGCCCATGACGGACAGTTTGGGAACTTATTCAGGGTTGAAAAGTATCCAAACGTCAGAAAATGTGCCACCTCACTGACCTCACTCTTCGGCTCGACTTATTTATGCGAGTCAGCCTTCTCCCAGGCCTGCCTGAGACTAGCCATCAGCAGTTACTGTCCTGATTATGCAACATTGACGGACTCCATTCAGTGCAAGTCATCAGAATATGGTAGGGACCCACCTAAATATATTGAATTGTGTTTTGCAGCATTATATCAGGATCATGGAGAGAGGTTTCTTACCCTGCTTGTTTTTATGTGTTTCTTAACAGGGAAATGAAGGGACAGTCAGAGAGAGAGAGAGAGAGAGAGAGAGAGAGAGAGAGAGGAGAGAGAGAGAGAGAGAGAGAGAGAGAGAGGATGAGAGAGAGAGAGAGAGAGAGAGAGAGAGAGAGAGAGAGAGAGAGAGAGAGAGAGAGAGAGAGAGAGAGAGAGAGAGAGAGAGAGAGATATTGGACCTATGTATATATCATTATAACTTTGAAAGACTGTTCATAGGACCCATTTGAGTCTGGTGTCTAAGTTGAGTGTTCTACTCGTTTATTGTATTCCTTGTACTTATATTTGTGTTTTATTTTTAAGATTTCAGGACATGGAGAGTGGTTTCTTAGCCTGCTTGTTATGTGTTTCTTAACAGAGAGAGAGAGAAATAGAGAGAGGTTAACATGCCATTTTAGTTTTATGTATTCATGTATTTGTTTCTGTTCAAGAACCCAAATAGAGTTGTTGTAGTTATCCCATGTATACATAAAACGTGTTATTCAGCTCCTTGCAATTTGGGATTTTATTTTTGGTTGGTAGACCTCGGTGAGCTGGTCATTTCAAAAGTAGCCCACCGGCCCAACAAGTGTGGGCACCCCTGGTCTACGGTCAGCCGCTGAGAGTTCCGGGGGATTTCCTCCCAAATGCATCAGCTCCCTGGTCTGCCACGGCCCAGCGAGTTTTTCTGCGTGACGCGGCGGAGGCTTTCGCTCCAGTCCCGACTACTCAGCACGGTGCGCCAGGGTCTCAAGTTCCCGTGGAGCTACGCTCGGCTGGGCACGTCTTAATTCGTCACGACGCACACAGAGGTCCCCTGCAGCCCCCCTTACGATGGACCTTTCCGGGTTTTGGCCGGGTTTGATTCCTGTCAGGGAGTGTGGACCTGTTGTTCCGGTCCCTCCTCTGTCAGGGGCCGCACGGGCGGAGGTCGCTGTACCGACTCCGGTGCGCAGGTCTCGTGGGGGCAGGCGGATTGTTCCTCCCCGCCATACGGGAATTCTGGGGGGGCTTGTGTGGTGACACGTTATTGGACATAATTCACCTCTCGTATTGTGTTGCCACACGGACCCTTTAGTGGGAACACCTGTAGCGTTAGCTTCCATTCCTGCTAGCTCGTCAAGCAGAGCAGTTGATGTGATAACCTCTCTGTTATTAATGACTAATAAAGATTGGAACTCTGTTCTTAATACACCGCCTCCGACTCCCTTTTCCTGGCACTACAACAGCATGTTTTGGGACTGCTCATTGATATCATCAAGAGCCATTGAGTCTACCTTTTGTAGTCAGCCTCTTAGAATGTTTATCATTTATTTGTATCTTAACATTCCTATAATCATTAGTTTTTTTATTGTTGATATTGTTTTGTTCTTTATTTTTGTTGTGAGAATCACTTTGCAATTATTGTGTAAGTGCTATATAAATAGTTATACTAATATTATTGTTGTTACCATCATTACTATTATTAATAATGTCTTCTTTGTTTTCTTTATTCATCGCTGCAGAAAGGATCATGCCAGCCCACATCAAACACCTGGGGCCTGTACTACGAAGCTGGTTCAACCTAACCTGGATATGTTTGAGTTAGCCGGTTGGCCTAATCCAAAACATACGCACTCTCGCTAAACGGTCCTACGACGCGGGTTATCAAGTGGATCGCTCAAGCCAGCCGTTTCCTATCGGTGCGCGTTCACAGGTGCGCGTTCACATGAAAGGGGTGGTATTTGGAGCATTCGACCAATCACAAACATGGAGAAGCGCACTGACAGTGCAGCGTCATACTTCCTGAATGAAAAGTCAACTATAATATTTGACATATGAAGAAGTTAAACTTTAAACATCCATGACTTAAACACTTGATCCAGGATAAAAGCCACATTGCTGCACCTGCAAGGTGAATACAGCTGGTAACAGAACAAGTGTTTGAATGCGTACATTAACAGGTTTATGATATCACTGCCGCGTCTAAAACACGATCTGACTTCAATTACATTTGTCTCGAGTGTTTCGTCAACTTAATGTGTTGCTTAAAATAATACTTCTGCATACAGTATGTGACACTGTGAGTGTTGCACGGCCAGATACGGCTCAGCTGACTCAGATAAGGAGAGATATGATACATTATGAAGTGATATGCCGCGGACTGTACTTAATGTACTTTGATCCGGTTACTTATGTTGTGGCCGATATTTAAATAAGCTTTCTTAACGCTAATGTTATAATAGTCAGATTGCTCTGAAGATGGGAGGTGATATTCTATTAATGTTCACGTTCACACAGTCGGTGATTTTTGCCGGCCGTCTTTCCTGCGACGGCAGTTTTTCTGTATTTCCTTTCTCCTGTAATATGACTTGATCGCTTTAAACTCCGCACACTGAGCTCTGATTGGTCAGCAGGCGGTGCTTTCACTGAATTGAGCTCTTAGCCTGCAACCTAACCTGGTCCCGACCAGGTTAGCTGCTTAGCATATATTACCATGGAGATCTAGCCTGCTAAAAAGAGAACCAGCTTCGTAGGACCGGAAAGCCGGAGTTTCCCCTGAATTTAGCCGGCTAAGCGAAAATCCTGCTTCGCAGTATACCCCCCTGGTCCCGACCAGGTTAGCCGCTAAGCATAAGTTACCATGGAGATCTAGCCTGCTAAAAAGAGAACCAGCTTTGTAGGACCGGAAAGCCGGAGTTTCCCCTGAATTTAGCCGGCTAAGCGAAAATCCTGCTTCCCCCCTGATCAAGAACTTGTGAACCTCACTGCTGCGGACACCTGTGTGATATTCCACTCTGACTGGAACCCTCAAAATGACCTGCAGGTACGATATATATATCTGCTCCGTCTGTCCTAAAGATAGTTCAATAGGGCTACAACAACAACAACAACAACAGTCTTTCCGTTTATTCCCTCGGTTCTTTAAGTGTATATTATTTTCCCATTTAATGCTTAAAAACGTTGAACAGCAGCTGCACATGATGCTCTTTTGACCCCTCTTTTAATTTTTTATTTCAGGCTCAAGCTCGGTGTCATCGTTTTGGCCAGTCTAAGGCGGTGAAGGTGTACCGTCTGATCACTAGAAACTATGAGAGGGAAATGCTGGATAACGCTAGTCTGAAGCTCGGGCTGGACCGTGCCGTCCTGCAGAGCATGAGTGGCAACAACAACGGGGTGAGAAAAAGAAAATCTGTCATATTTCTAGATGCCAAGTCATTTTTGGGTCAGTCGCTGTTGCAGTACGCTTAGTTTATTTTCAAAAAGAGTTTTCTAAATCCACTTGTGTAAATGTCTCTCTGCGTCGCCTTTAGCCGGTCCAGCAGTTCTCCAAGAAGGAGATCGAGGACCTGCTGGGGAAAGGAGCCTACGCCGCCATCATGGACGAGAACGTCAAGGCAATCGCTTCTGCTAGGAGGACATCGACCTGATCCTGCAGTGAAGAGCCACCATCATCACCATCACCATGTATGTTCTTAGCAGCATTAGCCACTTGCGCTTTGTGAGATACCAAGTACTTGGTTATTTGAAATGTAATATTGATGATGTAATAATTAAAACTAGGGATGGGTACCGAGCCCTGGTATTAAACGGGCCCCAGGGCTGAATTATTAAAGGCCGTGGTACCGTTAACGTCCAACGTTATCGATCTTTTTATCGGTACTGGAGACATTTAAAAAATAGATGTCATATGTATTATATCTACATAAACATTATATCGCAGTCTTACTGTCGCCAACTCCGTTTCTAATATGCAATAAGACTACAAAATGCATCTATGATTTATTTTCGATCTTTCCAATCCAGACGAGAGATCTCTCTCCCGGGTCGGTGTGCGAGGGGGTGGGGCAGTTTACACACAGAACCTGCTACATGCATGCAACACAAACATACACACGCGTGCGCACACAAACACATGGCGGAGAGAACTAAGCGCCCCGAGGGTAGTTATGTTACCCGTCTTGAGCATGGATGTATAATAAGAACTGGATACAGCTTCGGAGGAGGGGCCTCGTTCTTTCCTACGAGAGCTGCTCATTGGCGTATGAAGTCAAAATGGCCCAACTTTTGAGAGAGCGAAACGTCACAGATTACCCGTCATGCCTGGCTGTCAGAACAGAAGAACCCGTTTGTGCGCTCACAGAGCCCCTTAAGCCCCGCCCCCCGAGCACACACTCTCGGCTCACTAGAAAGAATGGAGGGAGAGAATAAATCTCTAGATTCGGCTTTTAGTGCATTTCACAACTTTAAGGACTTAATGATTCTAGGGCTATACAATAGTTCATACTGGGTAGTTTATTTAGTTTCAAAAAAATTATCCACCGATTTACAGACGTCTCTTTCCCAATGTTAGTCAATGGGAAAAAGTATTTCTGGGCCGGTCGACGTCACAGACTGATAAGGAAATTGTAGTACCGCCGTTTGGACACAACGAATATTTTCCTCAGAGTCCGGCACACTTCCTGGGGGCTTGGTCTTGAGGTGTAAAATGCTTGTTGCCAAAAGTGCAATAAGAATTTAGCATGTAAGGGCGGTAACACGAGCTATTTGTCTAAACATTTAGCAAAAGTGCACCACATTCAGACGGAGGAATGCACCAGGTTCGACTGTCTTTCTAGTAGCTCTGTAGCCCCATCCACGAGTAACGTTTCCACGTCAGGTATATATTATGTATGCTAGCAACAACACACAGAGTTAACTACATGATACAAACATGGGTTAATGATTAGAGGTAACTGAGTTATTTATTTTGTTAAAGTTACAGCTATTCTGTTTGCAGTTCTATCATCACATAATTGAATACGATTTGTTAAAACATTGTTGTTTCTTATTTTCAGTTTGCTTCAAGCAGTGGCTGTAAAAGAAAGACGTGGAGGACCAAGAAATGCTGGCCAGATTGGCAAAGACCGGAAGATAGATAACAGAGAAGATAATGGATATTAACAAGAAAAAGAAAAAATATATATAATTTCTTTGCTGCTATTTTTAAATCAAATGCATCTATTTTAGATGATATATTTATTTAGATGTAGGTTTTTTTTGTAATATTATTGTATTAAGTATAATTTATTAAATAAAAATACTGTTATGAACACTATACAATGTCTTTATTTTGATAGTTACCAGAACACATTGTATATTTAATACTAACATAAGCTGGTGATAGATAAATATTAGTCTGCTGGTATACCAGCTAGTGTTAATTTCGTCAGCTATTTTTTAATTTAGTTTTAGTCTTAGTCCTGTGTTAAATTTCCTTTTTAGTTTTAGTCATATTTAGTCACCTTCATCCTGTTTTTATTTAGTCAAGTTTTAGTCGACTAAAAGTCTGAGCATTTTAGTCTTATTTTAGTCGACTAAAACAGTAAACATTTTAGTCAAGATTTAGTCGACTAAAAGTCTGAGCATTTTAGTCTTATTTTAGTCAAAGAAAACTGTTGAGTCTTTTTTAGTCATCAGATTATATAGAACATTTCAGTCAAACTAGTCTAGCCAAAACCAATAATTTGTCATTTTAGTATATAAATAAATAAGATTATCTTGTCCTTATTTGATGAAAAACACAGGTTGAATGATTAAGAATGCAGCTCTGCAGAGAGTATCTGCTCAGGTTTGTGGTGTTTGTACCAGCTATGCTATGGCCACATTGCTTCCCTTCTGATAAAACAATGCATTCGCTTTTTTTCTCCGCCTCATTGTAGCGAAAATGGGCCCAAATATCACATTGTTTCTTTCTCCCAAGCAGTGGTGGCTTTAGACTTTTTCGTTGTCAGTCATTTTGACGGACAGGATCGTAACATTTCCGTCATAATCCATTATTATCCGTCGAGTGCACAGTGTATCACTCACTCGCGCTGACGGGGGGGGTATTCGGTTAACGCGACCACTGCTCCTAAGCCCTGTTGTTGCCATTTTACTTTCTGTTAAATAAGGTTAGTTAGACCATGAGTTAGACCCGAGTCTTCCTGATAGTTCATATTGTGCCGCTGCCCGGTGTAATTCAAATGTACCGCCGCGCGCAGCACAGAAAAAGCTGCTGCTCTGCCGTAGCACAGAAACAGCTGCTGCTCTGCCGCAGCACCGGAAATGGAACTGCTGGGAGAAAAACTGACTATCAGAGATTTAACGTTATCTTTGATAATATTTCGTCTCCTCATTTTTCATCAACGAAAGTAAAGAGAGATTTTGTCATAGTTTTTATTTAGTAAACTACATTTTCGTCGCGTCACTTTTCGTCAACGATATTGCATGATGATTTCGTTACAGTTATTGTTTACTGCCGTCGGTGCCGTCTCGTCATCGTCTCGTTTTCGTCATGGAAAAAAAGGTCGTTGACGAACATATTTCGTCATAGTTTTAGTCAACGAAATTAACACTAATACCAGCAGACAAATGTTTATAAAGAAAGAAACAGAAGGGAGGAAATGATGATAGCTAGACTCAGAATAAATCACACAGCATTGAATGGTACGCTGCATGTCATGGGGAAAAGTAACAGTGGCAAGTGTAGGAACTGTGGAGTTAAAGAAAATGTGGAACATCTATAAAGCTAAAAGAGAAAAACTAAAGGATAACGTTTTAGAGGCAGAGAGGGAATGGAGTGTGGTTGGTATTTTGGGAACAAAAGGAGAGGGAGAAAGAGCTACCAGAAAGGCACTGTTTACCTTTAGTGAAACTGGGGTAGGTAAAATTATCTAACATTAGGTCAGGAAAGATCATAGATTGTTGTTTTGTTTTATTTATTATGTTTTTTATTTATTTATTTTTGGATTAGATCATATATACGTCCATGAGATAAGAGATGGAATGATATGATGATTCACACTCATGTACAGTAGGTGGCGGTATGCACCTTAAAGTTGTTTGCAATCTGCCAAAAAACCGAGAGAAGAAGAAGTCAACTGGTTTGCCAACGGACAATTTACACCGAAGAAGCAAACATTTCTGGCGGGTGAAATTTAGAGTATCAGATTACATGCGATGTCTGACTCTGAGAATTTAGTAGTTTGCTTTATAGTCCTTCTCCTCCATTTTCTTCCTCTTCTCGAGTAGTCAGTGTGGTGCTGTTGCTTTGGTCTGGGTCTCTGGATCTGTGAGCTAACCACGCCCCGTTCATTTGCATATAAGGAATGGAAATGTCTCATCATGAAATACAAGTCACCTGAAATAAATAAATGCGTCATTAGGAAATACAAGTCATCTGAAATAAATTAATATGTCATTATGAAATATGAGTCTCTTGAAATAAATAAATGTGTCATTATGAAATACAAGTCTCTTGAAATAAATAAATGTGTCATTATGAAATACAAGTCTCTTGAAATAAATAAATGTGTCATTATGAAATAAAAGTCCCATGAAATAAATAAATGTGTATTTAAATGTACATGTATACATATTTATTGCCTCATTTATTTATTTCAGAATTTATTTCATAGGCATATTTATGTATTTATTTATTTAATTTTGGCTTAAATGGCATTCCATATAAACCCATATGATGTTATAAAATAAGTAATTTATATTTGTACAACAAAGTACACAAATGTTTTGAAACTGACAAGGCATTTGTTAGACGCTTTTATCTAAAGCGACTTACATACATTCAGTACTGTGGACAATCCCCACAGGAGCAATTTGGGGTGAAGTGTCTTGCCCAGGGACACAACGACATGCTGACTGCAGTGAGACTATTTTATTATAGATACTAAGAGGGTTTTCCTGGTAAAAATGTAGTAAAGTAAATTAAATCCTGACTTGTAAATTGCTGCAGCTAAAACATTGAACATAATTGACTTTCAAGTGGAGTGTAAAAACATCATGCTATGTTGTTGACTTTTGTTAGTGTTAAATTAAGGAGTTCCAACATTTTGGAAAAAACACTTATTTGCTTTCTTTCCATAATTTCATAAAGAAGATCAAACTATGCGTTAATACAACGCCTGCATAAAGTTAATCAACTTCTGACTCTAGCTCGGTATGTATCTTTCAAACATTAAAGTGGTGTGATCCTCTAATCCAGTTTTAGCTAGAAATGAAATAGGAAAGTTTCCCAAAACATACAAATCTTTTTTTAATATTCCATAATGTTACGTAGAACAGCAACTTCCCAATTAGTTAGCTATTTGTCCGATTCCTTTTTAAATCTAACTTTTCCACTGTACACTAGAGCCGGGACTCGATTAAAAAAATTAATCTAATTAATTAGAGGCTTTGTAATTAATTAATCGAAATTAATCGCATTTTTAATCAAATATACATATTTGACCTGAGAACAGTGAGAAGCAATTTTCACATGGATTTTACTCCAAGTGGTCTACAGTCCAAGTGTGGGCCATCTAAGCTAATTTACAGATGGCCCTGAGCCCAATAGAGATTGCCCTGAAAAATGCACACGGAAGAAATGGCACGAAGGGTTTGGGGGGCCTTCGTCCCCCTAGAAAATTTTGATTTTTGCAGGTCTTAGATGCTGTCTGGTGCATTCTCTAGACTGAATTATAAGATGAACCACCACAATATTATATTGTACAATTTCAATTTTATTCTTCATTTCACTTGTTTGTTTGTTCTTGTTTGTGTTTGCTCGCTTGCATGCCCTGCATAGCTATAAGAAATACTTAAGTTATTGGTCAAAACACTTTCCATCTGATGAAGGCAAATGCCTTCCCAGATGGAAAAAAGTAGAACACATTACATTCAGTTATAACTGCCAAAACAAACATTATTTACACTATTATGGCCCCTGTTAAAAATGTTTGTAATGTTAACTACTGTAAGTTGGTCGAACGAATGCCTCCTCATCCGGAAGCTGACCGAGCAGACCCGAGCAGCAGTCGAGAGGAGCCGAGCGCATCCGCGAAGCACACGTCAGAGTTCCCGTTAGCTGTTGGTAATGCCTCGGGGTTCCGGTGGGCATGTAAACAAATGCATAATGCTGCGCTATACTTTGTGGCCTCATCCAGTTGCATAGCGACACTTATTGTGTAGTTGTCTTTTAATAAGCAGGTAGTCATATCATTAGCTAGAACTAGCTGGATCTGATCGATATGGACATAAACGCGAGTGAAGTCTAATCTGACGGGAGAGAGATCAGCTGCTGCTGACGAGTCGAGACTCGACACGCAGCTCTGCATAAGCACATGCAGCGGTGAGCGGAACAAAACACACACTTCAGGTTAGAATATCACACGTAGCTATTTTAATTACCTCTCAAACTACCTAAACTAGTTATAGATATGTTTAGTTTTACTGTTGGGTCACTCATTACTGGATCCGCGAGCTGCATGATACTGGCATAATAGATTGCCCGATCGGGCAAACAGCAGGTGAGGCTTCATTGCCCGAGCTAAATACTAGATGGCCCCGGGCCATTGGGCAGTCCTTAATGTCGAGCCCACTGTCGAGTGCAATCCAGTGAGCTGATTATTTTCTCAGACGTGGACTTACTTATCCTGGCCCTGAAACCAGTCATCTGGTTGAGTGTGGGTTGGGTCAGGGTGTGGTTCCTTGCACTCGGAGTCGGGCTAACGTCCACGCTAGCTGCTACATGCTTTGCATTTAGGTGATACTTTAGGCTTGATGTGCTGCGGTGATATGCAAATCCTTTTTTGCATAATTTGCACACAACCATGCTCTTGTCGACGCTTCCATCCGTCCGTTTTTTAAAACAAAATGTCCCATCCACGGGGCCGACCAAAGCGGTCTCATCAGCTTGTTCGTTCATGTTTGACTATTGTTCACCGTGGTTTGTTGTTGTTTGAAGTCCCATGCTGAAGTCATGAACATTAGTTGGTGCTCCAGTATAATCGGTACGCCTGAAACTCATCCAGTGAGAAACGTTCCGCTGTGCAAAAATAAGTGCGATTAAAATGCGTTAATTTTTTTAACGCGTTAAAGTCCCGGCCCTACTGTACACTGTATAACTCTATATTTCCTGTCAGGAAATATATTTAATAAACAGCAGTCTGAACTTTACGAACATTTTTAATGTGAAATCTTGTGTGCATTATCTGTCCTCAGTTCATGAAGTTTATTTTGAAAGCCTTCCTTTAACATTCAATTAAAACCATTGCCAAATATTCCAGTAAAGACAAATATTTTTAGATCAGTTACAGTGCAGAAAATATTTTATAAAGGCACATACCTGTTTTGGTCTCCAAGCAATTTCTTATTTACCCTAATACCAAAGACAAGATTGAAAATGATTGCATGTCACCTTCTGAAACAATTTAAACAAAACACTTTTACTAACATGACGCTAGAAGCATGGTGATATACAGAACCTTTAGCCAGATTTTTTGTAATACTGCATTCATCTTATCATGTCATTGTAATATTTGTAGGAGCAAACACAGTTGTGGTGGCTTAAAGCCCAGCTCTGCTCCGCGCCGTCCGTTAGATGAGCCTGGTCAGATTAATAAGAGAAGGAGTTCAAAACACCGGCATAAAAGTTATAACAATAATCTGATTTTAATGGTAAAAAACACAATACGAAATACAGAGTGCCCTGTAACAGAGCACTCCGGGCTCCCCGCTCCACTGCCGTGCGATACAGATATCGGGACCAGCCAGTCAGAAACAGGGGCATTTTGCATGAATAAACAACAGTATATATAGACATATTTGGGGCGGAGAGTCACTTCCTATCTTGCACCTGAGTTCACTCCTTTACTTTCCCAAGGAAGATTTCACACAAACTATTCCTTTCCAGACAATCAAACATTGTACACAGATATATTGGTGCTTGAGATTATATTGGCCCCAGGAAGAACCTTGAAAAGAATATGTGTGTGTGCTGGGGGGAGGAGGTGTGTGTGTGTGTGTGTGTGTGTGTGTGTGTGTGTGTGTGTGTGTGTGTGTGTGTGTGTGTGTGTGTGTGTGTGTGTGTGTGTGTGTGTGTGTGTGTGTGTGTGTGTGTGTGTGTGTGTGTGTGTGTGTGTGTGCTGGTATCTGGGTCAGTGAGTGTAAGTGAGAAGGTTTATATATATATATATATATATATATATATATAGTTCAATCAGGAGAGACATGATGTATGGAATACATATTTATTATCGGTCACATTATATCAATGGAACATAATGATGACAGTTCATCACAAATGAATGAATGTTGTTTTGGCGATTAGGCCCAAGTTTTAGTAGGATATCAATCGGGAAGGGAAGAACCATTTCCGATGAACCCCCCTGGGTCTAGACACTGGTGGTGGTTATAAGTGGTTAGGTCCGGTTGGAAGGGAGAAGGTTAAGCTTGGCCCTGAGTTGGAAGCAGGAGGCGAAGGGGTGGAGGAGGGTTGCGCGTTGACACCTGGAAGACAGCTGATAGAACAGGGGAGAGCATATATAGAGGGGTTAACAGGTGCGATGATTAGCCCTGTAATGAAGGGGCGTGATAGGTTTAGCTGAGGAGATGCGCTCCCTGTCATTTAGATGCAGGGAGCAAGTATTGCCATGACGCGCAATACGGAGTGTTAGGTCTTCCTGTCTGAACTTGCGCTAAGCTTCATTTCAATCAGGAGAGACATGATGTATGGAATACATATTTATTATCGGTCACATTATATCAATGGAACATAATGATGACAGTTCATCACAAATGAATGAATGTTGTTTTGGCGATTAGGCCCAAGTTTTAGTAGGATATCAATCGGGAAGGGAAGAACCATTTCCGATGAACCCCCAAAAGAATGCAGGATGAAGTACTGAATGTGAATCTTACCTTGCGGGATGCGGCGGAAATCTATGGATGAAAAGGAGGTTAATACATGTGAGGATATAAGCGACTGATGCCTCCCGGGCATCCTTCCTGGACGTACAGGGCTTCCCGGCCGTACGGGGCATCCCGGACAGACGGGGCAACCCGGAGGGGGCTTCCTGGACATACAGGGCGTCCCGGAAGTACGGGGCATCCCGGAGGGGGCATCCTGGCCGTACAGGGCGTCCCGGACGTACGGGGCATCCCGGGTGAGCGGGGACTACCCGGACGCACCGAGCGACCCGACCAGTGCCCCGGGTGCCCGGAACGTGCGAGGCTTCCCGAATGTGCGGGGTAACCTGACTTTAGCAGGGAAACATAATACGGACCGGAGGTTTCACGACCCGGACATACGGGGCTTCCCGGAAGAACGGGGCATCCTGGACATACAGGGCAACCCGGACATACGGGGCTTCCTGGCCGTACAGGGCATCCTGGATCGTACAGGGCATCCACACAGGGCTTCCCGGACGTACGGGGCATCCCGGAGGGGGCATCCTGGCCGTACAGGGCGTCCCGGACGTACGGGGCATCCCGGGTGAGCGGGGACTACCCGGACGCACCGAGCGACCCGACCAGTGCCCCGGGTGCCCGGAACGTGCGAGGCTTCCCGAACATTTTTTGCGGGGCAACCTGCTTTAGCAGGGACACATTATACAACCCGAAGGTTTTACAGCCTGGACATGCAGGTTTAAATAACAGAATTGAACATGAGCCGTAGGGCAACATGCGTGCTGACATGCTAAGAACCACCACCAGTTATATGCATACGTACCAATTTGTTTAAGGTTGGAGAGACTTTTGGATAGCCAGCACGGCATTGAGGTCAGGGCGGATGTAGGATGAGAAAGCGGAGGAGGACCACCGTCCGAGTTGTTGCAGGGATGAGGACGAGACGCCTTGATTGGCAGCGGAAGTAGCTGCGCCTATTCTGAAGGAGTGCCCCGTGTGTAGAAGGGGTGATAACCCGGATTTAATGAGGACTTGTTTTAAATAGATGTTGAACTGTCTTTGTGTTAAAGGAAAATTCCCTGAGATGAGGAATAATGGCGAGAGGGGGTTCGAGGTAGGTCTAAGCCGTAGAAACTTGATCATGGCTTTATAAGGGCAGAATTGAGAATCGATGCGGGCGGCGATGACGGAGCAGGCGCCGCCGCATTTGGAGTGTTTAAGATATAAACTAAGATGGCTGGCGTGAAAGGATAAGTCAGAAAAGCTGACGTCTCGATTGGAATCGAAAGTAAGGGAAGCTGTGGTAAATTCGCCTGGTCTGAGAAAGGCATAAAAGCTAGGAGAAATAGAGCATCGAGTAGTGCATCGATATAAGGGGAGAATAACCCACTTCTAAGTTTGGAGAGCATGAGGCGTAAAGTGGAAAGCGTAATAGGGCGTCTCCGGTCTAAGACGGGGGAAAAGTTTTAATGAGACCTTTGAGGATGAGTTTGACTGACTGGTTTGCGAACAGGCTGGGAAAGCCGAGATCGGAACGCGAACGTTAAACTGAACTCCTGCTAAGAGGCCCCGGATGTATTGGGGTTTGAGGTGGCGATCAGTGGCGCAGTAGCACATGAAGGCACACACGGTGGAGATGAGAACAGGTTTAAGTGTGATCCCTACGGAAAAGCAAAATGTCGCAAACATTCTCCAAGTGAATCATATGTTTTGAGGGTGGACGCGCTAAGCCCTTCCTCATAGACCTGCTGATTCGAGGTGCCTTTCTAGGGGGCTTCTATTTAAGAGAGAGAGAGGAGATGCAGGGGAGGAATCCTGACGGGTTGAGTGCTGGCTCCTGGGCAGAGGTTCCGGAACGTCTTGTGGGCTGACTGCGGTAATCTATGGATGAAATGAGAGATTAACATGTGGATTAAACGATCTGCCGGAATCACTGCCGGGCTTACTGTACATCATAAGATGCTGACCCGAAGGTCGACGGCCGGAATCAGCGCCGGACTTACGAGAACGCTACCACTAAACAACGGCCGGAATCGCTGCCAGGCTTACTGTTCTCTGCTGGGCTTACTGTACATCATAAGATGCTTGACCCGAGAGGCACCGGCCGGAATCAGGCCGGGCTTACGTACTACCACTAAACAACGGCCGGAATCACTGCCGGGCTTACTGTACATCATAGGATGCTGACTCGGAAGTCGACGGCCGGAATCAGCGCCGGGCTTACGTGAATACTACCACTAAACCTTGCCGACACGATGGTCGATGACCTGCGATGCAGGGTTAAAATGCACAGATGAACACTACCACTAAATGTATAAATACCAGGAAAGAGAGATCTTGGATGGCCGTCTGGTTGTTGTAGGGATGAGGAATAATTACCTTGATTGCGGCAGGGTTGCTGCACCTATCCTGGATGAAGCCCTGGAATGCCATTAAGACACCACCACCAGTTATATGCATGTTTACCATAGGTAAACTGAGAGATCTAGGATTGCCGGCACGAGTCGATGTCCGGGGGAAGAGGGCGATGTAGACAATGTAATGCAGCTGTTAGCTTGAGTACAATGAGACATGAATGTTATATCCTGGCTTATCGTAAGCCATGTGAGCATGACCAATATAAATGAGACAATATGCGCAGCATAAAATGATGTATGCTTAGGTAAATACTGAAACATGACCCATGATATGGGACTAGCTTAATTAGCAGTTTAATTACGCCACGGTGAGACATAGATGCACTTGATTGGGTGATTAGACTGTCTTCTATCATATTACGTGAGCTTCTCTTTCTCCCTGAAGAAACTCCCCAAAGACCCCACGGATGGGCAGCATCCGTGAATAAACGAAGACTCATTGAGTGTCTGAGTGAGTAGATACGGCCACTGCTAATGTGTGGCGTTAATGCGGGTGGGGGGGGGGGTTGAAAGATTATTTTCCATGTGGTTCCTGGCGCGAGGTACTGGCAAAGCTGCGGTTGCGCCTGGGGCATACAGACCTTGGATGAGCGTCCTTGCAGGACTGCAGATGTGGAGGAATGTACGATATGGGTGGTAGCAGACGTTTTCGTTAAAGTTATGATAAATCTCTCGTCTTGCCTATGCTGCACCTGACGGCTTTGACTATTATTCCCGGAAAACAGCCCAACAAAATAAAATACTCAGTTACCTCTAATCATTAACCCATGTTTGTATAATTTAGTGAACTCTGTGTGTTGCTGCTAGCATACATGACACCTAACGTGAAAACGTTACTCGTGGATGGGGCTACAGAGCTGCTAGACAGTCGAAAACGGTGCATTCCTTTGTCTGAATGTGCTGCACTTTTGATAAATATTTAGACAAAAGCTAAACTCTTATTGCACTTAGGCAACGAGCATTCTCCACGTCGAGACGGGTAAAGTTTAACCACACCTCGGAGCGCGTTCTCTCCGCCACCTCCGCAGAGTGCTCCGCTGCATGGAGCAGCTGCGTGTGTGTAAACTGCCCCGCCCCCTCGCACGCAGACCGGGGAGAGAGATCTCGTCTGATCGAAAATACATCATAGACGCATTTGTTTGTCTTTTGCTTATTAGAAATGAGTTGGCGCCATTCATTTCAGGTAACGCTGTGTTGAAGCTTGAAACTGCGTTAGTTACTGAGCATTGTAATGGGTAGTAATTACCCGACTGCATTAATAATGCAAGTAATACGTTACTGAAACTCCATACTGTAACACGTTACACCCAACACTGCCCTGGAAACTCACCTTACCCTGAACTAAAGGTAGCAATGCATCGTATTGAACTTCCTGTCGGCTCCCAGACCGTAGTCGAGGAAAGGGGGGGGGGGGGGGGGGGGGGGGGTGACTCTCTGTCGTCTCCCAGGGCAGAAGCAACACGCTTCGGGTTCAATAACCCATTTTTTCGGAAAGACTGGAGAGAGGCGAGCTCTTCTTGGGAGGTCGTTGCATTTATTTAGCTCTTCTGTTTCGTAAGATCACAGAAATTCCTTTTTCTGCTGCCTTGTTTACTTCTAGAAAACATGAATCCCGCTCGCTCTACCATACCATGCCCAGCACACCTGCACGCGCCACACCCCTCTCTTAAAGGGGTAGTGATCTCGCTCTGCATGCCCCGAATGTCATGACAATATAACGAAACATCTCGTGAATTTGCTGCAACTGCCTTTAGAGGTGAGGCGCAGGAGGAAGTAGCTCCAATGGGATGTAGCTTGAGCCCTGCCTGCCTGCAGGAGGGGTTGTGGTTGAAGCCAGAATGGGTAAAGCTTCGCATGCGATGAGGACCCGTTCCGCGTGAAGCCGGAAGCGCCGCATTTGAGCGGCCATGAAACCAGTGATACCCTCTTGAGAGACTGAAGGCGTACGTCAATTGTTTGGGTGAAGTAGCCCGTTTCCATTAAGCTGGAGGAACTTCCGTGGAGCCCGATTTCCTTGTCTTTTCCTCCCAAGTCCGGGTTTGCGGGCGGCCGGCTGGAACCGCTAGCCGACTGGGGAATGCCGCCTGTAGCTTAATCCGCCAGACTGCGGAGCTGATGAATAATGCCTGGAGCTGGGACGAAGCCCTGCTGCTGCTTGCGCGTTGACACCTGGAAGACAGCTGATAGAACAGGGGAGAGCATATATAGAGGGGTTAACAGGTGCGATGATTAGCCCTGTAATGAAGGGGCGTGATAGGTTTAGCTGAGGAGAGGCGCTCCCTGTCATTTAGATGCAGGGAGCAAGTATTGCCATGACGCGCAATACGGAGTGTTAGGTCTTCCTGTCTGAACTTGCGCTAAGCTTCATGATTACTTTAAAACAGTCCCAAATAATACATGTTTACTTCAATACAGTTCAAGATAATACCTGTTTACTTTAATACAGTTTAGAACAATATCTGTTTACTTTAATCCCCCTTTTGATCTCACCTTCAGAGATCAATTTATACACAGCATTTGAAACATAACCACTGTCATTCTTTTCTACTGTCTGTTCCCCAATATTTATATAAATCCATCAGACGCTGGGATTTGGAGCACTTTAAACCTTTAGGAACAGTCCACCATAACAACTTCTTATGACAGTGGATGGAGACCAAAATATGTAAAAAAATTGTCCTTGTCGGCTGAGTCATCGTGCTCGTCCTCCTCCGTAAGCCAACAAGGGCATTTAGTACGAAGGGGAAGGGGCAGCTTCTCCCTCAAAAAATGGGTTATTAGAACAAAGTTCCTCAAAAAATGGGATATTAAAACAAAGTTCCTCAAAAAATGGGATATTAAAACAAACTCCACACCGGCTATATCAACCTGTTTCAGCGGAGAGTGTAGTCCCCTGTGCCGTCTTGGCTTGCCGTGTCTTTGTCCCCCCGATCCGCTGACGGCGGCTTCTGGGCTGCCTGTTCGAGAGATGTCTTCTGGATCCTCCTCCTCCGGCCCGCTGATGGCGCCTTCTGGGTCGATGCTGGAGAGATGTCTTCCCGATCCTCCTCCTCCGGCCCGCTGATGACGCCTACCGGGTCGACTGCTGGAGAGATGTCCTCCCGATCCTCCTCCTCCGGTCCGCTGATGGCGCCTTCTGGGTCGACTGCTGGAGAGATGTCCTCCCGATCCTCCTTCTCCGGCCCGCTGATGACGCCTCCCGGGTCGACTGCTGGAGAGATGTCCTCTCGATCCTCCTCCTCCGGTCCGCTGAAAGAAATCTGATACCAATCCCTTAAGCCTACGCTCAGGGCTCCTGGGCCCTCAGCTGTTTGACCCACCACTGCGTAGGCCGCTTGGAGCCTGTTGGTGGGGTGTCTTAAAACAACAGCCGTCTGTGAACAGGTTTTCTAAATTAATTGTAGACCTCCTATCTGCCAGTGCAGCTTCAGAATCTTAATACTTGGCCTGTGCCAACAAAACAAAACCCCAACATCTTTAGGTGAACTAAATAACATATTTCAATAGCTCTGAATTTCTGACAAGCATCTGTGTTATTCTTAAATCAAATCCTTGAGATCCTATTTAAAATCTAAATATAATATGAACTGCTAATGTTTCTGGTAAAGAAACACACTAATGTTATGGATTCAAAAACAACCAAAATCATGATACTGACAAAGTGAATGATTTCCTGGTGATACTGCTTCTACCCGTCAGTGCTTAGATATTATCAAGCTGAAAAAATGAATACAGAATTCCAACAAACTGTCATCAAATGTCTTTCTATTATGAATTTAGATGAAATGTATATCCCCATAATGACCTAAACAATAAAGTCTATGGCTTTTACTTCTTCACCAGGCTAGTTACATGATGTTGTCTAAATTAAATTCTGTCTCATTACATTACTATGTTTTAGCTTTAACTGTAATATGTTCTTTCTCCATTTCAAACCTCAGTTACTTTTATACCTGTTGAAATATTACAAAATGGTTTCATCATCACAGGTCAACTTCTTCAGTATTCCATTCTGGACTTACATCTCTCTGGAAGCCCCTTGGCCACTGATTCTGTATCTGTGTTACCTGTTATAACTCAATCAATATTAGAAACATGTCAACATCCATCAAACAGTATCTTATCCCCAGATATGGAGCAGGTTCATTCTAAAACTGTCAATCAATGGTCAGATTGAAAAATGTATATTGTGAAGTTTACACTCCCCCTTTTTACACATGAACTCATGTGTAACAAAATCCTGTATGGGAAGAAAACCTTCAGGTAATAATGGATTATAAGAAAATACCAAACATTATTCACAAATGTACATCCATCATTTTCCACAGTAAATACTTCAGTGAAATGAAGTGTTTCTCTCCATCTTTCAGTCCTAAAAGAAACAGAATCTTCATGTTTTAGTTTAAGCTTCACATTCTGCAAAACGCCGCTGCCTGTGGGAGTGAAATATCAAGTAGATTAGAAACGGGTCACAATTGCGGTTTTCCAATTCTGTGGAATGTTAGGAGACTTCTCATTTCCCACAGAGCCCCAGAATAATGTGTTAGTCCAAAAACATGCTTGATTAGTCATTGTTTTAAATCATGCAGTTGCACTGATCACATGCATACATACACTCACATTCACACTCACACTGTCAGGTTGTAAAGTCAAGTTTGGTCAGGTTCACCCCAGAGTCAGTCATTGACAGTGCCTTCTCAAGTTACACTGTCGGTCAGGGTCAAAGGTAATTTGGTCTCAGTGTTTTTGCCCATGTGTCGTGCTCTGCAGAAACTTTGACATGTCAGCATAGGCCAGTATCCTTTGTCTACAAAAATCTGTCATATATGGAGCGCCATCATTTATTAATTCACGATTACAACTATAATTTTCAAGATATCTCTAACTTTTCATTGGGACAGCTGTTTCCCACATTCCCTGCAACTTGGTACAAAACTCACTTCCTTATAGTACTACTACTGCAGTTCAGTAACACCTAATCTATATTAAAATGTCTAATAGATCTAATTCAGAAACTTGTGTACTTAACTATTATCTTGAGTCAAACCATTACTAGGATCTGTGTAGCTCTGCATTTCATAGCTCATTATACTCATTTATCTTCAATTCTGGTCTACCTAAAAAACAATGTTAAACTCTTTAGCAGTGTGTGGAACCCTGGGTGTCCGAACATGCAACAATTACTCCCTACTTTATCAAGGATTTAAAAACAGAAGTCATTTCGTATGTCCATCCGAAAGCCCTCCTATGGTAATAACTATGCCACAATGGTGAAACCAATACCTCAAATTGAAATACTATACTATATTTTGTTTAGAACTAGCTTTCCCTTCAACATGATGATATAAATAAATATTTGTCTGATTTTATTGAGTGATTACCAAAACTCTCCCCTTGAACTGTAGATCAATACTGTAACAACTTAAAACACTACCCAATTCTCACATGAATAAAAACTCTAAAAGAATAATTTGTAAACCTGATGAAGAGATTGAAGAATCTGTTCTACTCTGTACTCCTAACTCCAAAACACCCACTGCTGAAAGTGTAGTGAATATATGGAAATATTTCCATCATCATCATTCCCTTTATCCCACAGTACCTTCAGTGTGTGTTAGGATTATTTTCTCCTTTTACTTTAATAGTTTCTTCTTTACTGCTATTTTTAATTTACCAATTGATTGATTAATGGGTAATACAACTTTTTATCTTTACTTATTTATCAAGTCAATTCAATTTCTTTAAATTTGGTTCTTTAAAATACATTAGTAGATACCTTGTGGAGTATTCACAATAACTAATCCTCTCTAGGATATGAAATCCGTTCATCTTTAAGCAGATACTATTTCCTTATTTAACTTTTGTTCATGATAACAATGGTATAACAACCACACGTTTGACCCATAGCTAGTTTCAGTGGCGGGCCGTGCATTTCACACCTAGGCCTTCAGTGATGTCCGACACAGTCCTACCTGAATTATTCCACCTCTTAATACCATCATTATGACGCCATGGCGCATTTATAATCAATATATCCGCATTTACAATTAAGAGTGTTAAACTACCAGCTTTAAGATCGCTTGGATACTGTCAAAACTTAAAAATAAAAGGGGCTTTTAAGGCATTAGTCTACAAAGTTTTATTAAGTCCACCAAAAGTATGTGAGCTTTAACAAGTTTGTTCACTAAACAGCGCATTGTCGCACCCAAAGCAGTTTCATTTAAGAAACGTGACGATAAAGACACAAACTATTCACTGAAAATAAAAGAAAACAAACAATTAATTTGCATTTGTTCATGAGGATATATTTGCGACAGTGGTATTCCTAGCCCTGAATGTCCACTTTGATAAAGGTTAAACCAAAACAATTCAACAAGTCTCCTTGAGTACTTTTACTGCACAGCTGAGCCAGTGCGCCACACACATCTCTATATCTCTTGCAGAAGCATCAAACATTTATTTTTTATATATTTGTCATTTTAATTACATATATATTAATTCGTTAATATTGATTTAATATTAACGACATAAAATTACAAAAATATATTAAAATAAAATAAAGGCAAGGCAAGGCAAGGCAAGGCAAGTTTATTTATATAGCACTTTTCGACGCAGGGTAATTCAAAGTGCTTTACAAAAAAGAAATGAAAGACATTAAGCATTAAAAAAGAAAAGCTAATAAAATAAACATTAAGGAAAAATACATGGATAAAAGTTACAGTGCAGTCTAAAATATGAATAGTTCAATTAAACATTACAAGAAAAAGTACATGGATAAAAGTTACAGTGCTAATAAAATAAACATTAAGGAAAAATACATGGATAAAAGTTACAGTGCAGTCTAAAATATGAATATTTTCCATATATTTAATTTAGACAGACTTTCTTCACCATATTTTGCTCGCATGACATCCACAATCGGACCCTCAGGAGGCTGTACACACCCCCTCCCCTGCTTTGCTTCCATAACAAAGTCTTTAAAGTGTTACCAAAACACTCCGTGTTACCAAAACACTATTTTTCATCCGTCGATGCCAGATATTCCAAATATCTCTGCTTTCGAGCAGTCCCTCTCATAAATGTCATGGAGTTTAATTACGTTTAAACATTACAAGAAAAAGTACATGGATAAAAGTTACAGTGCAGTTTAAGATATGAAAAGTTCAATTAAAAGCAGCGACAAAAAGAAAAGTCTTCAGCCTGGATTTAAAAGTAGTAAGAGTTGCAGCGGACCTGCAGGTTTCTGGGAGTTTGTTCCAGATATTTGGAGCATAATAACTGAACGCTGCTTTACCATGTTTAGTTCTGACTCTGGGGACAGAAAGCTGACCAGTCCCTGAAGACCTGAGAGATCTGGATGGTTCATAGTTTAGCAGGAGGTCAGTAATGTATTTTGGGCCTAAACCATTCAGTGCTTTATAAACCAGCAGCAATCTATTCTTTGACACACAGGAAGCCAGTGTAAAGACTTCAGAACAGGAGTGATGTGGTCCACTTTCTTAGTGTTAGTGAGGACTCGAGCAGCGGCGTTCTGAATCAGCTGCAGCTTTCTAATAGATTTTTTAGTGAGACCTGTGAAGACACCATTGCAGTAGTCGAGTCTACTGAAGATAAAGGCATGGACAAGTTTTTCCAAATCCTGCTGTGACATTAGTCTTTTAATCCTAGATATATTCTTTAGGTGATAGTAGGCTGATTTAGTAACTGTTTTAATGTGACTGTTGAAACTCAGGTCAGAGTCCATGACTACACCTAGATTCCTGGCTTTATCTGTTGGTTTGAACATTGCAGACTGAAGCTCAGCGCTAACTTTTAAACGTTCTGCCTTGGCTCCAAAAACCATTACCTCAGTTTTATCTTTGTTTAATTGGAGAAAGTTCTGACACATCCAGTCATTGATTTGTTCAATGCACTTACTCAGTGTTTGAATTGGAGCATAGTCTCCTGGTGAAATTGTTACGTAAATTTGTGTGTCATCTGCATAGCTATGGTAACTTATTTTGTTGTTCTTCATTATCTGAGCCAGTGGTAGCATGTAGATGTTAAAGAGAAGAGGCCCCAAGATGGAGCCTTGAGGAACCCCACATGTGTCAACTCAGATGTGTATTTACCTATAGAAACAAAGTTGTTTCTATCCTTTAAGTAGGATTTAAACCAATTTAGAACTGTTTCCGAAAGTCCCACCCAGTTTTCCAGTCGGTCTAGTAATATGCTGTGGTCAACAGTGTCAAACGCAGCACTGAGATCTAATAATACTAACACTGAAGTTCTGCCACTGTCTGTGTTTAAGTGGATGTCGTTAAAGACCTTTACAAGAGCAGTCTCAGTGCTGTGGTTTGGACGAAAGCCTGACTGGAACACATTTAAACAACTATTTAAATGCAAGAAATTACTCAACTGTTGAAAAACAACTTTTTCAATGATTTTACCTAGAAATGGGAGGTTTGATATGGGCCTGTAATTGTTCATTACTGAAGCATCTAGATTATTCTTTTTTAAGAGCGGTTTAATGACTGCAGTTTTCAGGGCCTGTGTAAAAATACCTGAGTGAAGAGATTTGTTTACTATATGAAGTAGATCTGAGGCCATGCAAGGCAAAACATCTTTGAAAAATCCTGTTGGAATAATATCAAGGCAGCAGGAGGAGGACTTCAGAAGTTGTATAATGTCCTCTAGGTTTTTATCATTAATCTGATGGAATTGTGTCATGATGTCTGAATTGATGTTAAGTGGACACAGAGACAACACATTTGCTGTTCCTGATGCAGAGGCACTGACTGCTTGTCTGATTTTCTGAATTTTGTCAGTGAAAAAGGAGGCAAAATCATTGCACGCCCTGGTGGTTAGAAATTCAGAGGCTACTGACACTGGGGGGTTAGTTAGTCTGTCGACGGTAGCAAACAAGGCACGTGCGTTGTTTTTGTTTTTGGTAATGATGTCAGAGAAGAATGATTGTCGTGCGTTTTTCAATTCCAAATTATAAAGGCCAAGTCTCTCTTTATAAATTTCAAAGTGAACCTGGAGATTTGTTTTTCGCCACCTGCGTTCAGCTTTTCGACATTCTCTTTTTTCTGTTTTAACGGTCATGGCCTTTCTCCATGGAGATATTTTCTTCCCAGTCACTTCCTTTACCTTAATTGGAGCAATGGCATCTATAACATTTTTAATTTTTGAATTAAAATGATCTACTAGCTCATCTACTGAGATGTTAGCAGGGGCAAGTGTGGAAGAAAAATTCTGAGTAAACATTTCTCTAGTATTTTCAGTTAAATATCGCTTTGTGGTTACCTCTTTTTGAACACTTGTGTGAACAGAAATAGAGCTCTCAAAGAAAACACAGGAATGGTCAGAGAGCGCAACATCAGTCACCACAACCTTAGAGATATTCAGACCCTTTGAGATAATTAAGTCCAGAGTGTGCCCCTTATTGTGCGTGGGCTCCGTCACATGCTGAGTCAGTCCATAGCTATCAAGAACACAAAACAGTTCTTTAGCCCCTCTGTCCTGGGGGTTGTCAACATGGATGTTAAAATCACCAACAATGACTAGACGGTCAAAGTCAATACACACTATAGACAGCAGTTCAGTAAAGTCATCAAAAAAGCTTGCACAGTATTTGGGTGGTCTATAGATATTTAGGAACAGAGCTCGAGAGGAGCATTTCAGCTGAAGGGCCACATATTCAAAAGAATCAAAGTTTCCATACGATGTCTTCCTGCATTGAAGGGAATCATTGAACAGAATAGCAACTCCACCCCCTTTCTTATGCATTCTTTCCTGACTCATAAAACTAAAGTTGGGAGGGGTTGATTCGATAAGAACAGCTGCACTGTTATTTTGTTCAATCCAAGTTTCTGTTAAAAACATAAAATCAAGATTGTGCTCAGTGATAAAATCATTGATTAAAAATGTTTTTCCTGCCAAAGACCTGACATTTAATAAAGCTAGTTTAAGTTTGTTAAACACACTATCAGTCATGTTTTTTGTAACAAGCTGTGGCTGACATGGAATCACTGCTAAATTAGATAAACTCACACAAACGTTTGAGCGTTTCCTGTATCTAAGATGATTTACCGCTCTTAATCTATTTCCTATCAACACAGATATCGGCAAAGCTACTGGCAGGCAGGGCCCCGGCATGTCCTGGAAAGAGTTGAGAGTGCCATACGCCCTTGAGCCTGGACCCAGCAGATATCAGTTTGCAGATTGTTTTGGTTTGGATGATTGTGGTAGGCATGGTGATGAAGCCGGGGGAGATGGTGCGCGTCTCTGCAGTGATTTTGGTGGGCGTCGTTGAGGGGCGGGGGTAAAGGACATGCTGCCAGCCCTGCGCATCGCCTTAGTTTGGTCTTTGAAATCCAGGAAGGAATCGGTGCCAGCCCTCTGTATCTCCTTCATGTGTTCAACGATCTCCAGGATGGTGGGCGAGGGCGAAAGGATGAACGGAGTATCCTCAAAGGCGTTGACAGGGGGGGGGGGTGACGGGCGGTGGGGACTCCTCCGTGTGTTTCATAGGTCTCCCATAATCAGAACATTCCTCAGGCGGGTGCAGTGATACTTCTTCAGGGTTTTCTGCATGATGTGTTGTGTCTATCTCCTGTTTTGAATCCTCTTGCCGCTTGTCCTTGGCAGAGGGAACAGATTGATGACGCAGGCAGTTGAATATGTTAGAGATAAACAATTTCACTCCTGACTTGTTCAGGCAAACTCCATTTGCCTTGAAAAGATGTCTGCGATCCCAGAAAAAGTTAAAATTGTCAATAAAATGCACAGAATGATCAGTACAGGTAGTTGAAAGCCAGGTGTTCAGTGCAAACAATCTGCTGAATCTCTCCACTCCTCTTCTGACTGGCGGTAGAGGGCCACTGATGAACACCTCTGCATTTAGAGAGCTGACAGTTTCCAACAAACATTTAAAGTCTTCTTTCAGCACTTCTGACTGTTGTTTCACAACATCATTTGTTCCAATGTGCAGTACCACATTCTTCACAGTCGGATGTTCAGCCCCAATAAAAAATAAAATGCTTTGTACTCACCAAAACAACTGATTATTTGAACACAAAATCCATCCTCCCAGCCGTGCTTTGGTGTCTCGTTGCTGCCTTGGTTAGACAACTCAAGTTTGCAAATCCAGTGTGGCTCCAAACACCAAATCGATCATTTGCAAATAGCAGGCATTCCCAGCAGTACAATTTGCAGTGCCTCTCGGAGGCTGTGAGCCAGGGGTACCGCTCGTAGTTAGTGATTTGAAAGTGGCGGACAAACCCTTTTCCCCGTTGTGATAGGCTCGCTAGCGTCAGGGTTGGCCGTTCTCTTCTCACAATGTCTAGCTTTTCTTGAAAAGTTCGTCTTGAAAATGGCGTTGTAATTATATCTGCGATCAAATCTATCTCTTCTCCTCCTTCAGCCATTGTGGGTTGAAAAAAAACAGCTTGTAGAAATCTACACAAATTAGCTCGTTCAAATTCAAGTTCAGTTTGCTAGCTCTACATAGCTCTGCCTCTCAATAGTGCGTATCCAATCAAAAGACGTGCACGTGCTGACGTCATCGTACGCCTGCTAGCTGGCCCATTGTCGCCAACTCAAAATCTGATTGGTTAACGCCACAGTTTTGTTTCCGTTCACTTTAAGCTACAGGCGCCCGCACTGTTGATTCTGAAGGCCTAAGGGCAGATTTCTTGGACCCTGGCAACACATTATGGCTGAAATATGATTGGATAAAAGCTCTAACGGTAACGACTGAATGAACACAAGTGGAGGACTCAATAGCACGACTCGGAGACAGAGGATTAGGATGCAAAAAGGTCTTTATATCCAAGGTTCGGTACACGGGAGATCAGTCAATAAGGCTAACAAAACAGACGAGGAGTAGACAGGAACCGGGTCAGGACACGAAGCTGGGTCAGGTACACGTGGAATCAGATACTAGAAAAACACTGCTGGAACGCTAGGAATAACTAAGATGAACTGGCACTGAAGGGACTGTGGATGCAGACTAAATAGACAGAGGGAGAGATGATAATGGGGCACAGGTGAGGCTAATTAGGGAAGGGAAGCAGGTGGAATTCAATCAAGGGCAGGAAAGCTGAGACTGAAATGAGAGAAACAACAATGAAAACAGGAACAATAACAAAAACATCAGCATGCTGGCTAAACCCTTACAGTACCCCCCCCCCTCTAGGGACGGCACCTGACGTCCCAGGTTGTTCAGGATGTTGACGTTGAAAGTCTTGGATGAGGTCCTTACTGACATTACTGGTGGAGACCCATGACCTCTCCTCAGGACCGTAGCCCTCCCAGTCAACCAGGTACTGACGTCCCCGGCCTCTAGGTCGAACTGCCAAGAGGCGTTTCACAGTATATACAGGTCCACCATCAATAAACCGGGGGGGTGGAGGGGGTCTGGAGGTGGGGACCAGTGGACTCACTTTAACTGGTTTGATGCGTGACACATGGAATGTAGGATAGGCCCTCAAGGATCGAGGTAGTCGAAGCCGTACTGCCACAAGATTTATGACCTTGGATACCGGGAAGGGACCCACAAAACGAGGAGCCAGTTTGCGAGACTCCACTCGAAGGGGCAGGTCTCGAGTAGAGAGCCACACACTTTGTCCAGGTTGGTAGGCAGGAGCAGAGATACGTCGGCGATCGGCCTTCCTTTTATAACGGGCTGAACTCCGTAGTAGCACCTGGCGGGCCCGGCTCCAAGTGCGATGACATCGGCGGATGAGGGCATGTGCAGATAGAACACTGACCTCCTTCTCCAGGTCGGGGAACAATGGTGGTTGGTATCCATTGGCACACTGAAAAGGTGAGAGACCAGTAGCAGAACTAGGCAAAGTGTTGTGTGCGTACTCCACCCAAATCAGATGCGTGCTCCACGTGGCAGGGTTCTGAGACACCAGGCAGCGTAGACAGGTCTCAAGCTCCTGATTCAGCCGCTCCGTCTGGCCGTTAGACTGCGGATGATGTCCAGAAGAGAGGCTGACTGTGGCACCGATGAGTGAGCAGAAAGCCTTCCAAAACTGTGAGGTAAACTGTGGGCCCCGGTCTGACACAACATCCCTAGGGAAACCATGGAGACGGAAAACATGGAACAACACTGCCTCTGCTGTCTCTCTGGCAGATGGCAACTTAGGCAGCGGGACAAAGTGGACCATCTTCGAAAATCTATCCACAATTGTCAAAATAGTGGTGTTACCTTGAGACGGCGGCAACCCTGTGACGAAATCCAACGAGATGTCAGACCAGGGGCGATGTGGCACTGGGAGTGGGCGCAGAAGACCAGAAGGGGGCTGACGGGAAGTCTTGTTCCGGGCACAAACTGAACAGGCTGCCACGTACTCCTTGACCGACCTCTCCATGGAGGGCCACCAGAACCGCTGCTTAATGAAGAACATGGTGCGGCGAACACCAGGATGGCAGGAGAGGAGGGAAGTATGTGCCCAGTGGATGACCTGTGAGAGAAGAGGGTCAGGAACAAACAACCGGTTCTGTGGGCAACCGTTGGGAACCAAAACATTAGCACTCGCCTGCCTGACCCTCTCCTCAATGTCCCATGTGACTGCCCCCACTACACAAGAGGGGGAAATGATTAGCGAGGGAGTGCGAGGAGCTGGATCGGAATCAAACAGGCGGGATAGAGCATCAGCTTTAGCGTTCTTAGAACCGGGACGGTATGACAGGGTGAAGTTGAATCGGGTAAAGAATAGGGCCCACCTGGCTTGTCTGGAGTTGAGGCGTCTTGCAGATCTGATGTACTGAAGGTTCTTATGATTGGTCCAGACTAGGAAAGGGTGCTCAGTTCCCTCCAGCCAGTGGCGCCACTCCTCCAAAGCCACCTTAATTGCCAACAGCTCCCTGTTACCCACATCATAGTTTCTCTCGGCTGGGGAGAGTTTCCGAGACAGGAAAGCACAGGGGTGGAGCTTGTTGTCCTTCTTTGACCTTTGAGAGATGACTGCCCCAACGCCCACATCTGAAGCGTCCACTTCGACCACAAACTGCTGAAGTGGATCAGGAAGCGTGAGAATAGGGGCTGAAGTGAAGCTCCTCTTAAGCCTCTGAAAAGCCTGTTCTGCTAGGGGGGACCATTGGAACTTCACCTTGGGGGAGGTTAAAGCATGCAGTGGGGCAGCCACCGAACTATAGTTTCTGATGAAACGTCTGTAGAAATTTGCAAAGCCCAAAAATCGTTGCATGAGTTTCTGATTGGAAGGTGTAGGCCACTCAGTGACTGCACTAACCTTTGCTGGGTCCATCTGAATGCTGTTCTCCGAAATGACAAATCCCAGGAAAGAGACGGTGGAGACGTGGAACTCGCACTTCTCTGCCTTCACAAAGAGTAGATTATCCAAGAGACGCTGCAACACCTGGCGGACGTGTTGGATGTGGGTCGTCTCATCCGGAGAAAAGATGAGAATGTCGTCGAGGTAGAAAAAACAAACTGGTTGAGCATGTCACGGAGAACATCATTAACCAGAGCCTGGAAAACAGCTGGAGCATTGGTTAACCCAAATGGCATTACGAGGTATTCGTAATGGCCACAAGGGGTGTTGAAAGCAGTCTTCCATTCATCCCCCTCCCTTATCCTTACCAAATGATAAGCATTTCGAAGATCAAGTTCAAAGATCAAAAACAAACAGTTCGACTCACCAGGACCCTCCTACTTACTGATGAGCCTGGTCTTTTACTGGGCATCTGGCTACAAAGTGACCCCTCTGTGAGCAGTAAATGCACCTCCCCTCCCGTAGGCGGCGCTGGCGCTCCTCAGGAGTCAGCTTTGCTCTTCCCAACTGCATGGGTTCCTCCTGGGCAGTAGGCGGCGCTGGAGAGTCGGTCGTCTGGAAACGCTGCTTGGGGAAAAAAGGACTGGCCTGAGACTGCCCTCTCTGGCCTGGCGGAGAAAACACAGCTCTCGACTTCTCCCTTTCTCTCTCTACGAGGCGAGTGTCAATTCTTATTGCCATAGCAATGAAACTATCCAGGTCAGAGGGAAGCTCTAGAGGAGCCAACTGGTCCTTGATGGGGCCAGACAGTCCATGGCGAAAAGCGTCGAAGAGGGATGAATCATTCCAGCCGCTGTCTGCAGACAAAGTGCGGAACTCCACGGCGTAGTCGGAGACACGTCTCCCTCTCTGGTGTAAATCCATTAGAGCTCTCGCTGCTTCCCTGCCTGGAGTTGTGTGATCAAATACTTTGCTTAAAGTCTCTGTAAAACCTCTCAGGGAATTACAGACTGGGGAATCTCGAGCCCACTCCGCCGTAGCCCACGCCTCCGCTCTGCCGGTGAGGTGGGAAACGATGTAGGCTACCTTAGCCCGTTCAGACTGGAAGGAAGATGCTTGCAGCTCGAAGTGCAACCCACACTGGACCAGGAATGCACGACAGTTATCCGAGTCTCCGGAAAAACGCTCTGGTCTGGAGAGGTGAGGAACCGAAGGCAGCGGTGTCGGCACGGTGGCAGGAACAGGACCGGGAGCTGTAGCCGGATCCGACGCTGGAAGCGGAGTAGCAGAGCGTTGTGGATTGAGATGTGCCACCAGCTGCTGGATCTGATCTGCCAGCTGGCAAACCTGGCTGCCGATGGATGACTGGAAACCCTCCTGCCGATCCGACAATTCTCTTACTCCCTGGCAGACAGCGGTAAGTTGTTCATCTTGTAGGTTAAGACGAGCCCCCTGGGATCGAATAGCAGACCGCAAATTCTCAGAGTCGGCTGAGTCCATGGTTCTGGCCAGTTCGTACTGTAACGACTGAATGAACACAAGTGGAGGACTCAATAGCACGACTCGGAGACAGAGGATTAGGATGCAAAAAGGTCTTTATATCCAAGGTTCGGTACACGGGAGATCAGTCAATAAGGCTAACAAAACAGACGAGGAGTAGACAGGAACCGGGTCAGGACACGAAGCTGGGTCAGGTACACGTGGAATCAGATACTAGAAAAACACTGCTGGAACGCTAGGAATAACTAAGACGAACTGGCACTGAAGGGACTGTGGATGCAGACTAAATAGACAGAGGGAGAGATGATAATGGGGCACAGGTGAGGCTAATTAGGGAAGGGAAGCAGGTGGAATTCAATCAAGGGCAGGAAAGCTGAGACTGAAATGAGAGAAACAACAATGAAAACAGGAACAATAACAAAAACATCAGCATGCTGGCTAAACCCTTACACTAACATAAAGGCCAGACCTCCAAATCTTGTTCTGAGGCTGGAAGCAGCGCAACCAAGAGGAAAGCTATGAAATGAAAAGAATAGACTATGGGGAATAATTTAATACATATTTGTGGAAAAAATATATCAAAATTAAATTTATATTCTGATGATGTTTAGGCCAGCAGAGAAGGCCTTGCTGGCCCTGACGGCCCACCACTGGCTAGTTTCTATGTCTAGGTTATTATGTGGGACATAATAATCAGATGTCTTGTTTGCTAAACAAGAATATTAAACTTTAATCTTTTCAGTATTCCAGACCATCATTTAAACAAGCAGCTTCTTATCTAAACACTAAGCATTAAGGTTTCTACACCACCCCCTGGGAAACTCTTGCACAATTATGCTGTAAAATCATTGCATCATTCCTCCAGAACAATCTGAGACAAGCATGTCTCAAGATCTTGTCATAATGAGCACAGTCAGTGATGCAGCTGTAGTCAGTGGCAGGGTCCCCAAAAAAGCTAGGACCGGCCCTGGTCAGTGGGCTCCAAGGAAACTCTCCCTGGCATTGGGATGAGGGAAGGAATCACTTGGCAGACACACGTTGTCGGCTGTACAGCAGAAATCCCCCAAAACCGCAGTACCTCTTCACACCACTGTTGCCTTGACAACGAGGCACAAGCAAAATGTCAATATCTCCTCAGAGATGCATTCTTTGCACACTTCTTCTGTTTGCAGTGAGCAACTCTTCACCAACACACTGATTCAGAGAACCCAAAAGGTGGTGCAGAACTATCCAATGCTGCTGTAATCACAGCCATTCAGCTACTGAGAAAAACTCAATTTAAATCTCTCTCCCAACGGGTTACAAAATAAAACGGCTGAGGTCAGGAATGCTGAAACATGTGAATGTTAAAACAAACTAATGATAGTAGTCTGCCTATTCTTTATTACTTCAGTTCTAAGTTAATAGGCAAAACAAGGAAACTCTCCCTAACCACTATAGATTAATGTTGTATCTACTTGGTTATTCTATTTATTTTCAAATTGTTTATCTAAGTTGTGTTACAAGCATGGTGAGGTTGTAACAGAATACACAAATAACTGTATTCAATCCGCGCCGTATTTGAAAACTGTAATGAATTCAAATCAATGTTTAACGACGTAATATAAGTTAAATATATTGTTAAGCTAATTACTGTTATTGTGAAGGCATCTCTGGTGAACAGCGGACTGTGGCTTTTATTTTGAAAGGCCGTTCCGGAAATATACTCCGTAATATGAACAGTGAGTTTGACTTCTAGAAACACGGAAAGTTACGATAACAATCGTTTTAATGCATTAAATAAAGTCATGAAAGAGACAAGGAAGGGAAAAGGCGTGTGGAAGTAAGCAATGAACTGTAAATGCCACCAATCCTCTGTTTTAACGTGAACCACTTTTTACTTTCCCTTAACGTTACTGTATGTAATATAATTTTTTTCTTGAAATATAATTAAGTACAATCCTTAGTTAATGACGAATACCATGAAATTCACAATGTAATGCAATGGTACCAATCAGTTCTCAAAACCTCTCATAAAACCACAAAGTGACGTAACAATCAAAACAATACGTTACCGGGAGCGAGAGCACTGCCTTCACCAGCTGAGTTAATAATGAAGCTTAACAGTACACGCAAGACGTTAGCCAAGCGGCTGCTGCTAACAATCAAGCGAGATCAAGTCTAACACAAATGTTTAAGACCAGATAACTAGCTTCTAAAGAAGAGAACAGCACAGAGCCGTAGTTACAGCAGTAACCATGGCCAGTGCTTACACGGCATAGAACCATTAGCCGCGTTCACACTGCGGTACTTTTCCCACAAAGGTTCATGCGAACTTAGTTCATGCGAACTCTTTAGTTCGCATGAACTAAGTACAGATCGCGTTCACACCAGAAAAAGTCCCTGGGGGTGGATTAGGCAAATGAAGCCGCTGACGTCACTTCTTCTTCTTCTGCTTTGGGTTTACTGGCAGGCCGCAAACCACTTCACGGCGTATACTGCCGCCCAAAGTCCCCGGCCGGAAGTCCCCGGAGTTGGGGACTGGCTTCAGTAGAAGCTGCTGGGACTCCCAGCAGCTTCTACTGAAGCCTTCCGAGTAAATCGCCAGAACGCCGACACCTCCTCATCTCCACCGCTTCCATGTTTTATTTTGTGTTGCCATAAGTTAGTCTCTCTGCGTTTCTGCGCTGGACTAATGCTAATGCTAATAATGCTAATGCGAGGATAATAAAATGGCGGCTTCACAAAACTTTTTGGGAGTTTTACGGGGCGTGGTTTGCAATTCGCCCAGCCAATCAGGAATATAGCTCTTTTCTCAAAAAAGAGCCGCTCGAAAGTCCCTGCTCTCTAGCAGGGACTTTCGAGGGGGTAAATAGGTTCGCATTAACTACTTTTAGTACCGGCTCTTTTTGGTGTGAACGCGATCATGAACTAAGTTCGCATGAACCTTTGTGGGAAAAGTACCGCAGTGTGAACGCGGCTATAGTTACAGTAGTAACTATGGCCAGTACTTACACAGCATAGAACCGTAGTTACAGTAGTAACTGTGGCCCGTACTTACACGGCTTAGAACCATAGTTACAGTAGTAACTGTGGCCGGTGCCTAAAAGTGTCAGCCAACGGCTGCACCTTAGATAATATAATATTGGGAGGATGAAATCCTCTTTAATGGCCACACATGCAGAGCACACAGCACACACAGTGAAGATTGTTCTCTGCATATCATCCTAGTACAGTAGTAGTAGACTAGAGTCTAGTACTAGGAGCAGTAAATACCACGATATAGCGCTACTGCAATCAAAACCATACGTTACCGGGAGCGGAAGCGAGAGCACTGCCCTCACCGGCTGAGTTAAATAATTAAGCTTAACAGTACATGCAAGGTGTTAGCCAAGCGGCTGCTGCTAACAATCAAGCAACCAAGTCAAAACACAATGTTAAGACCAGATAATTAGCTTCTATGGAATAGAACAGCCCGCATAAAACCGTAGGCCATGGTCACAGTAGTAACCACCTCTCCTCGTCACAACTTCCTCCAGCTCAGTCTGACCGTTCCCGGCGACTTGATGGAGGGATGGCTATGGGTTCACCCCCCAGGTAGAGGGCTAGAGACAGGCTGTCCTCTAAGGTGGGTCGGTTAGCTGCCGTCATGGAGCAGACGAAGTCGCTCCTGTTGGCCCTTCAGCCAGGGGCCGGTGCGGGGGCAACTAGCTTGCCGCCTGGCCCTCCTTCGGTTTGCCACACCTCTACTGGAGGATGCCATGTCTCTAGCGGCTCCGGACAAACCTCTTCGATGAAGGGGGAGGGGGCTGGGCCCCGCTCACCCCCCAGGAGGCTTCCCACTCCTCTGCTCAGAGCTCTCTGCAGGGCATGGAGGACGCCTTCAGGGCAGCAATTATTCATGCGGCCCTGGTGCGCTTGCAGCTTCAGGTTCCACAGGCCGACTCGGCTCAGGCTAGCGCCTTCATCAGGCATAACCCTGCCCCTTTTCACTCCCACTGTTCCTCCTTCAGAGGAGTACCTGAGGGAGCTCCATGCAGGCTGGAGAGACACCAGGGACCTCTCCCACTCTTCTGCCAGGCAGGATCCGGCAAGGCTGGGTCGCTTGCCATCCATTGATTCTGCCATCGCCTCCCCGATTCGGGCTCCTGATGCCAGGTGCCCTCAGCCTCAGTGCAGGGTCACAAACGAGCTGCTCTATAGGGCCTACGACACAGCGGCACGGAAACTCCCTCTCCCATCTGATACTGGCTTTCTCTAACTCTTTGCAGCAGGCTCCGGCTGAGCCTTCTTTGCTGGGCCTCAGTGATGCATCACTGTAAGCATTTGCCCTAATGTCTAGGGCAGGGGTGGGTAACCTTTTTCCTCTCAAGGGCCATTTCAATGTTTTCAACATCCTCCGAGGGCCGTACAAATGATTGACCACTGCTTAAAAATGCTAAAATCACAGCCCACTCATTTCACCTTTCTTTCATGCTGTGCAAAGAAAAAGCAACCTCTTAATCCAGATATCTTGCCATGACTCACGCATGCACGTGCACGGTTGTGGCATGACCACCAAAACAGAAAGATATGGACACAAGATGTGTGCAAATGTATTTAGACTCCTGTGAACATGATTTAAGTGGGGGGGACCTAACCTCCTCTAGGGGGGTCCGGGGGGCATGCTCCCCCGGGAACATTTGTTTTTTTAAATGTTGAAGTTAAAAACATCAATCTGGTGCACTTTGAGAGCAACATGAGGAGATCTATGGATACATCTCTCAACACCCAGATGAAACAAAACTGTAAGCAGATTTTCTTTTTCTTTATGGGTATTTTCCAAATCACTCTCCTTTCAAACTGTATTCTTGTTTATTAATAACAACTTTTTTTTACTGTCATATAGTATTTTATACCTGTTTACTTTATTCTCTTATTTGTTTTATAACTATAATGATCATATAAAGATGTGCCTTTATCTCACTGGTTGTAGAAAAAGCTTCTTATATTCGTTAGCATAGCTAGCTAACCAGATGCTAATAACAACAAAGTTATTGACTGTATGATCGGTATGACAGATCGCCACTGGGCTTTCAACTAAGACACAGCCACGCAAAAACTGAAGCATGTGTACGGCTCCTTATGGGTACTGCAATTTTTGGAAGTGCCGGAGCTGAGCGACGTTCTGGTGCTCCCGGTCAGAACTACACCCCTGTCAGACGAGACATATACCACGTGATGACACGTTAGGCTTGTGTTGTGTTCAAGGACCCTGACCTTGGCCAGGAAAAACAGGCACTCACTTGTTTAATTATTTTGCGGTGTAGATTTCTTTCTTTTTTTTCTTTTTTGCGTGTGTTTATAAATTACCTCGAGGGCCACACCAAATGGTCTCACGGGCCGTATACGGCCCGAGGGCCGGAGGTTCCCCACCTCTGGTCTAGGGAATGGGGACGAGTTATGTCCTTATTGGTGCAGACTCGTCGCCAGGTTTGCCCTACTCAGTCACCACTGTGGGAAACATGTGGCTGAACATGTCCTCCGTAGTGAGCCAGTCGAGCCAGGGGAGCTGTTTGGGGCAGCTGCCCTGTAGGCACTGGAGCGTGCTGCCCAAGCTAGGCAGACCAGGCAGCAGCTCTCGGGTCTTTTATAGGCCTGTGCCCACTCCCAGCAGGCCCAGGGGCCCCTCTAGCAGCCACTCTCAGCCACCAGCTTACAGTGGTGGTCTGCGCAGGTCCCAGCGCCCCACTCATCCACCTCCCAGAGGCTTTCGTTCTGCCGGCCTTCTAGGCGGCCTCGTGCCTCAGAGCCCCGCAGGGGGCTCCGGAGGCTGGGGGGTTAGGCCCCGAGACTCTCGGGGACGGTCGTCGGCTGCTTTCCCAGCAGCAGCTCAGTTACTGGGCTGTCTGTACTTCCGGCCCTTGGGTGGTTTTCACCTTAACCCAGGGGTACGAACCGCAGTTCCGGCCCCTAGCCTTCGGCCGGGCCAAAATGACAGTCGTCAGCGATCCGGCAGAGGCCCTAGCTCTGGCCCAAGAGTTGTCCGTCCTTCTGTCCAAGGATGCAATCGAGCCAGTAGACCCTCTGCTTAGCCCAGGGGGTTCTACTCGCCGTACTTTCTCGTGAGCAAGAAAGTCAGCGGATTTCGCCTGATCTTGGACCTCAGAGGAATCAACAGATTCCTGAAGGTGCTGCCACTCTATATGCTGACCACAGCACATGCACAGCCGTGGACTTGAGGGATGCCTACTTCCACATGGGCCGGGCAACATGGTGCCTTATATTCAGTTCCTTCGGCCCTTGGGCAGGCTGCCTCGGCCATTGGGCCCTTGGGCCTGCTGGCGTTGCGCCCCATGCAGATGTGGCTGAACAGCCTTCACTTGGACGCCAAGTGGCACAGGCGCAGGGAAGTCAGGGTATCACGGAGTTGCCTCCACTCTCGGTCACACTGGAGGGGCCTATCTCCTGATGGGCGTGCCCATGGGCGACATCCCATCCCGCCAGGAGACCGTCACCATAGGTGCAGGTCTCTCAGGGTGGGGTGCAGTACGGCAGGGCAGGACCGTTCAGGGTCAGTGGTCTGCCCAGGAGGGTGCACGCCATGCCAACGTGCTAGAGCTTCGGGCTGTGCAGCTTGCACTCACGCACTTTCTACCCCGACTGGGGGGCAATAATGTGCGTGTTCCTTGGGACAGCATGTACGCTGTTGCCCAGACAGCAGTCCCTTCTAGACAGTGGGTGTTCTCACTCCACTCTGAATCTATGGGGCCAGTGGCCGCCCCCCACCATCAGGGGTGAGATGTCACTCTACAAGGAGCATCTCAACATCTTGGGCTGCCCTGAGAGGGGTGTCCCTGGAGACCATCTGCGCTGCGGTGTCGTGGGCATCGTCTGGCACATTCTCCAGGTTCTACCGGGTCAATGTCGCCACTCCCCATCCTTTGGGCGTGGTCCTGTTGCCAAGCTCCGCTGCTTCCAGCTAGGTAAGCAAGTGTTCAGATTCTTCATGACATGGTTGGTATAGTCATCCAGTGCTAAAAGCACCGCCTCTGGTGGTCAGTAGGGACGAAATAGAACGATAGTTACGGCTGTAACTACGGTTCTATGAGTCCCGGATGACCGCCAGAGTTTCCGGTCACTCAGAATTATTGTGTGCTCGCGAGAAGATTCTGGGAACCGATCCATTAGTGACGCCGGCCTATGTAGCCGTAGTCACGTGGGTCACAGGTGACTTTGTTGTTATTAGGTACTCGAACTGTGCATGCGTGCGATGGACATATCCAGTGCTAAAGCACCGCAGTACAGTATTTATATGGTAGGCTATGTCGAATTGTTATTTTTAGAAAATATGATGAAATGGTATATAGTGTAGTTACTACAATATAATACTTTCGTATATTGGAAAGTATTTGTAAAATATCATGAAAAAAGTCATATTATATTACTTTGAAAAATGACATGACGAAACTGAAATATTCAAAAAACCTGTATGGTAGTTTTTTGAAAATATCAGAAATAGATGGCATATATAGTATGGTGTCTCTACTGTAGGCTATTTTTTATTAGATGTACAGCACTTTGGCTCGACCAGAAATCGTTTATAAATGTGCTATATAAATAAAACTTGATTTGATGTTGAAAATATCAGAAGAAACCGTCTCGTTTTTTCAGGAAAATCAGCAATAAACGGCATAGTGTTTCTTTTAGCAAAACAACATGATACTACGCCATGTCAAAAATCTAGGAAAATATATGATATATCATTACAAAATTCTATTATGTCAACAACAAAAAAAGTCCTAGTATAGTATGTCAAAAAATATGAAAAAAATATTATAGAATGTTGAAAATAGTCAAAGCATTCTTTTTTTTCAAGGTTATAGTATGTCAAAAAAATATCATAGTATAGTATTTAGTAAAAATGTCATAGCCTAGGCCCTAGTGTGTCATAAGATATATATAGTATGTCAAAAATATGTTTTATAATAGTAAGTTGAAACCATTAGTAAAATTGCATAGTATAGAATTTTAAAAATAATATTAGCTTAAAAACATATAAGAGTTATGGCATAGTATGCCAAAGAAAGTTAGAGTATCGTGAAACTTTTTTTAAGTATAGTATGTTGAAATTATCCCCTTCATTTAGCCTCTTAATATTGAGCTCAATTGAATTGATACATTTATCTTTGAAATGCAAAATGTATGTTGAATTTCTCTGTATTTATTTCTGTAATTTTTCATATCACACATTACAGTAAAAATGAATTATTTTATTTAATGTCATGTGTTGCAGCCCTAATTTTCACATAACAGGATGAGTGCTCTGCTTATTGAAATTTTAAAATGCAATTCAAATAAACCAATAACTATTAGTGATTTCAATATTGATCAACATAACTGATTATCATTTTGGCCATAATCGTGCAGGGTAATGAGTATTTAGTGAGTACAATAAGGCGTCGTTATTGTGTATACCACATATACCTGACCTCCGGAGATAACTGGAGCTGAGAAACAATCTTTAGAGCAGACATAAGTATTTATTCTTTAGAATAGAATATTGACTTTTGCTGTCAGTGTGTAAACCAAGTGGGTTGTTTTTGTTTCTTCTGTTCATGGATTATTGTTTTTATAATGGCAGCATGTTCCATGTTCTTGCTGAGAAGGACACTGATATCTAGTGAATTCAGCCAGAGTGCACCGGAGTTCATAATAAAGAAGACCGTACATGGAAAGAGTTCAACCCACACAGGTCTGCAACTCATGATTTCTTTCACTTTTGGTTAATCTGACAATGAATTGATTGTTCTAAAATTACAGAAAATAATAAATGTCCAAGGTGATGTCTTTAAAAGATCCTATTTTGGCCATCCAAAACTCCCAACACATTAACATGATAGAAAAGCCTGTTTACGGCCCGTCTTCTCTACACATTTTGCACGAATAAGGAATAATTGATTATAATAGTGACTCGTGGCTGCACGATTAATCGATTTTAAATCGAAATCGCGATTCGAGATGATGCGATTATCAAATCGCAAAGCCTGCGATTTTTTTAAACTTTTTTTTTTTTTTTCTTCTTCTTGTGTCAGTCATCCACACCAATCAGAAGTGATGTGCTCCACATGTACCAGCCATTGTTAATCAATCAGAAGTGGCCCATGATAGAAGGTGATAGACAGATTGATCCAATCACCTGCCAAGTGCTTTTGAAAGTGCCTGCCCTTTCCAAATGGCTTCCTAGATCTGAGTCAGGTTAGTGATGCTCCATCACGTGTTTCTACTACAGGGTGAATCTTTAACTGAAGCTTGACTTTAAAGCAACCCAACGGAAGTTTCGTGTAAGTTTAGTTCTTTCACTCGTAGCTCGGGCTGCGGGGCGCTAGAGACAAGAGTATGTTGATACGACCTTCCTAGACACAGTTATGGCTGCATTTTACAATACACTTCTATTGGGTCGCTTAAAAATAAATATCGCAATTCGAATCGCAATATTTGTCAGAAAAATCGCAATTAGATTTTTTCCCAAAATCGTGCAGCCCTAGTTGCAGCCATCGTAAATTAAACATTAACTCCCAAAATATTTTAATTCTTTTTTGGGAACAATTGTGTGATTTCAGAAGAGGCTTGTCACAACAACAACAAAAAACAACCAAACATTGTTAAAAGTCCTTAGAAACTGTTTTTAATTGAAATATGTAGCAGCATTTTATTTAAAAAAGTCAAATAAACATTTTGGTGGTGGGGAGAAAAACCGCAGGTTAGGATAAAAATAAAAGTTAAATACAATCAATACTTTAGCTTCTGAAGCCTGGCTGGTTCACTCGTCCATTTAGGTAGCCAAGCTACTGGTCCCTAAGCAAAACGACAACATGGCAAGAGTTCATCAAAAACACACTGCATCACACACACACAAACACTCTCCATCATGCAAAGCCCACTTTTATAGCAGCACAGAGGGACAAATATGACCCTAGGAAAAGTTTTTGGGCAAATGAGGCCACTGATTAAAAACAGCAATCATCCCCCACACCCCAAACACACACACACACACACATTTAATAAAGTAGAGAATTCATACAAAAATGTCCATTCAATTTGGCCTCTGCATAGGAAAAAAAATTGGTAACCAACAAATGTGTAGGTGTGGTTGTAATTCACGTAAGCATTTGGGTGCAATGCCGTTGAAAATCTTCTCGAGCCGTCGCATCCGTAACAGATCCTTTGCTCTTTGAAGGGTTAAATAATCCTGCAGGGATAAAAACTGTCCACTGGGTGGCAGTGTTTTGTCAAAGTCACTATACTCCCAAGTTGGCTTGTGTTAAAAAGGAAAAAATACGAATTCCATGAATGTTTTCCCTCTGAGAATCCATCATTGCTGTTCAGAGTCAACACAACAGAGGCGCTTTTCTTCTCCATTCAGCCAGAAGTTAGACATTTATTTCAGATTTGCCGTCGTCTGGTCAGTTTCAGTGACGGCGTCGCTGCTTTGGACAGTGTCGTTGTGGGGATGGAGTTTGAATCCTGGTTTGATCTTCAGCACCACAGCGTCCACCGGGACCAGCTCTTCAGTTTTCTCACTGCTCTGCGGGGGGGTCAGGACACCCGAGGGTACAGGACAGTTGCCGTGACGTTGCAACTCCACATCCTGGTAGGAGTAGGCCTTGTCCTGTAGACCGCAAATACAAGGATTACATTGACTGTGACTAGAGAACACTTCTTCAGGATGAAATTGGATATTTTTACAAAATCCAGCTCTATAAAATCAGTCATTCCGAGATCAAATATGGATTTACTTTTTTTTTTTTTAAAGCAAGCAAAATCCGAAAGACTTTGCTTTCAGAATGTGAAACTATTATCGCCACATTCAGACGATAAATACATTTTGAAGCTTGTAAAGGCAGCAAGATAACTTCAGCTCTAACTCTACTTAATGCTGCACACACTTTCTACAGCATGACTTTCACTGATGAGCGTTTAGAGAAAGACAGTGTGTCATCACCATTTCTACTAGCTTTAAGATGATTGATGGTAGTCAATACAATGGATGGATGTCTGAACAATAAGCTGCCGACTGTTGAACATTATGAGGGGGGGGGGGCAGCCCCTAGTTTCTCCCTGCCTGTGAAACACTTTCTCTTACCAGCCATGTGATGTAGGAGGCGTGGGTCTGGATGTTGTGCATGTCATCTGCAGAGATTCCTGTGAATGTTCTCATAGACGAACCACCGACCTCCTGCAGCGCAATGGCGAACGGCACCATCCACCTCACACACTCCTCCACCTCCACCCTCTTCAGAGCTGCAAGCACAGAAGGATGAAGTGAGGACATGATAAAGTATGCTTTAGGATCACCTTTGCTCAAGAAGAGTAAAGCCAGAGGAGTTCAGGAGAAGCTTCTTTTTTCACCTGAGACGTTTTCCACCAGCTCCAGAGAGGAGAAATGAAACAGGGCTGAGGCAGCGAGGATGCCGTTGGAAAACTCGAGGCAATGCACATCGAGAATACACAGGTCCAATAACTAGAGGGAAAAAGAGAAACATCAGAGCCTGCCTCAAAATGATACTGAACCATCACATTTGCTCTTTAAAGCTACAGAGCTGGGGACTCCGAGGGCAGCAACCCGTAGAGGGACCACAACCGATTAGATGTACAGTATGCGAGTCAATGGATGCGATTTAGAAAGAGCTCAACTGTAGGATGATCCAAAGAACACGTGAAGCGACTTCTGAATGAGTGTACCATCCAGGCAGGTCAGTGATGCCTTAAAACCAAAAGGTGAAAGATTCATCTACAATGACTGATTTTCTTTCAATTACGTTTGCATTTCAATCTTAAGCTCCGTCGCTTCTTTGAAAAAAAGGTTTCAAAACAGAAGTATTTTTATTATTTTTAAAAAGCACTTAAGAATCTAAAGCCCATTGGAAGCCAATGCACCAGCACTTTTCTTGTTGTTCTGAGATTTTATTTCTATGCTTTCTTTCACTTATTTTAAGTCGCTTTGAATAAAATCAACAGCTAAATTCAATGTAATGTAATAATTGGGGCGGTCAGATGATTAAAATATTTAATCGCATGATTGTCCATAGTTAATCGCACATTTTTTATCTGTTCTAAATGTACCTTAGAGGGATATTTTTCAAGTTTTTATTATTATTCAAATATTTTTTATTGATTTTCCACATATAACAAACGGCAGCACTCAGCATTCAAAAATACAGCGCACACAGAAAGTATACAAAATATCAATTGACATCCAGAGGAGATACAAAATATGTATATAGAAAGTAAACGTACACAAAAAAAACTACATGGTTAAATAACCAAACGTCAAAAATGAATGAAAAAACAATGTGGGGGGGGGGGGGCTACGTTCTGGCGATCTGGTCACCGTCGGGGGTCGTCACTGATTTCATCTCTATTAGCAGCGATCCTTTTTCGGAGAGATAGTGGAATTTCACAATAAAAGCCCGCGGTGGGAGCCCGTCTTGTGTCGCTCTACTGCGGAGAGCGACACAACGGTCCTCGCAACGGTCCCTCAGTGTGGCCAGTTCTTTTTTCATATCAGTAACATCTGATGTCATGCAGGTGATTGAGTCCGAGTGGTTGCTAACCTCAGCCTCCAGCTCAGATACTCGGCCCTCAGTTACTTCAATTCTTTTGTTGACTTGTTCCACCACACTTCGTAATTCCGTCCGAATCTGGGTAGTCTGTATTTTGAGTTCCGCCGATTGGGCTATGGCCTTTTCTTCAATTTTCGCCACCAGGTCCTGTTTAAGAGACGCAATAGCGTTAAGTACCACGTGTTGGTCGTTGATGTCTGCGTTGTCTGCCTGGTTAGCATTAGCGCTAGCTTCCGCCGCCGGCCCCAACTTGTTGTTTCCCTGGCATATTTACTCGGCAATCGTCTGGCTATGGATATAACTTGTGTATCAAGTCGCTTGGAGTCCGTTCAAGTGGTTTTAAGAGCAATATTCTGACATTAGTCGTTCTCATGAAGAGCTCAACAAAACTCCGTCTCTACATGGCGCTGCCCTCACCGGAAGTCCTTTTTCAAGTTTTTAATACTCTTATCAACATATGAGTGGACAAATATGCTTTATGCTAATGTTTGTTATCATTTGAACAATGACAAATTCTCATGAATATTAAACACAACAACCTCTGAACATTACAAATATTCGCATCAATTCAACCTGGAACCTCTCTCATACAATAAAGTGTGTGTGCAAGCGCGCGCGTGGAGACACTGATGGATCGTTGGAGCTCTGTGCAACTCAAGGCATATGCTCGAACGGGAGCTGCCTGGACGCTGCAATCATGGTGCGCACTATCCGTGCTGAGTGTGCTGACTTTTCGTACAATGTCCCGCTGTCTGGCTTCCTGCATCAAGTCAAGTGCTCGGCGCAGTTGTCGGCGAAATGTCGCTCCTCTGTTTTCATTTAAACAGCTCCTTATATCCGTTAGCATCTGGTGCTAGCTAGCTGCGCTAACAACAACAATACACGCAAAGTGTGCGCGTTCTCTCTCTCTCTCGCGCGCCACACATACCCAAACCCCTGGTCCTCCCGATGGCCAGTCGGTGCCTGCCGGTGAGCGTGGAAGTGTGGTCTGCTGCAAGCGGACAGCAGGAGCGGGGCTGTCCGCATCAGCTTGTAGATGGTATTTTAAACTCGATGCGCTCTGAAACTACGGGGCGGCCGAGGACAAAAAATACACATGCGTTCAGCGCGTTAAAATAATTGGTGGCGTTCATTTTTTTTTGCGTTAACTTGACAGCCCTAGTAATAATGCTTACAAGAAACGCACACTAAGCCACTCCTGAGCGCTACCAGAATTGAAATATTTGTCAAACTAAAAGAAAGACGAAGCTTTAAGTGAGTGTGCACACTTCTGTCCTTTTTCTGTATTATTGAAATACCCACTTGCTAGATTAACTTGAAATGAAAAACACACAAACAGCATACCTGTGCGATTTGTGTGAAGGTTTTCTGGGGGTATTTGGGGATGAGCAGCTCGTCGGTGTCCTTCAGGTAAGCCACCTGCATGTACACATTGAGCCAGGAGATAGGAGTCTGTGGGCTGAGGCTCCAGTTCAGCTCCTGGGGGAGAACAGAACGAGAGGACAACCTGCCGTGTTAAGATTCAACTGGATTGACTAGGTTCAAATACTTTTGATTATTCATTATATTTTTGGTTTAAAAACTGTGTGCTTGCCAGTTTTCTAAAGTTCCGTTTTTGTAAAGGCCAGCCACATCTCAAAGGTATGTAGCTCCAAAGATATACATAACAAATTGGGATGTGTTGGACTAACCCTAATGTTACAATCTTTCACATTTGGGAATTCAGTTGAATCCTTTTACCAATAGAACATGACCTCCGGTTGGTTAAATGGCATTTGATTTTCTACAATATTCATGTCATCTTCTTAGTCTAACATACTAGCCTGTTCCAGTTCTGTAATTTAACATCACACGAGTTGAGGGAGTTTCGTGCTTTTCCTATTTTGGGTAGTCATTTTGACAAAACATTTTTTTTACTTATATATTTTTAAACCATATTATGTCAGTAGAGTTTTCTTAACCCGTCCCGTTATATTCATTTTTCTGTAACAGCAATGATATTCCTGGGTCTATTTGACTGATGTTTAATTATCCAAAAATGGTCAGAAACCCCAAAATCCTTATTTTTAGTTTGTACCTTTTATTACTATCAATATGTAGTGCAATTGTGTTATTCACCTCTCACAGATCATGGTTCCATTAGAATAAGTCACTTGTTTTTCACAAAACATATACATTCAAACACATTTCTCTAATATTTGTTTTACATTGGAAAAACCTTGATATAAAATACCTTTTTGCACAACATAAACATTTCTAAAATTACATTTTCTAACTTCTTTCCAAATAGAGACACTTCTTCTCTTCAGGGTCAAATTGACCTGTTCACTTAGAATCAAGCCAAATGAGTCATAAGGATTTGTATTGAAAGTGTTTTATTGTAACAGTGTGCGTGTGCGTGTCAGTAGGGGTGTAACGGTTCCCAAACATTTCGGTTCGGTATGTACCTCGGTTTTTAGGTCACGGTTCGGTTCGTTTTCGGTACAGCAGAAAAAATGATCACAGAACATAAAATATATATATTTTTTTATTATTATTAAACTGTGAATAATGTATTCACTCAAATAAATACAAAATATAATAAAATAAACATTAAGGTGCAGCATTTCGATGAACTGAAATAATCTGTATTTGAACTGTACTAGTACCTAAGCAGCCAGTTTGACATTAGGACTTGCTTGTCATTGTATTTTCATGTTTTTTTTAAAGAAAGATGAACTTGTCCACATTGCTTGCCGAAAGGGCAGATCTGCTGGCACTAGCAATGTCTCCTGCTGTGGAGAACACCCTCTCGATAGGGACAGAGGTAGTAGCAGATACAGCCAGGTAGCGCTTTGCTAACATGGCAACATAAGGATATTTGCCGTTTGTAATAGCTTTGGCTCGGTCTGAACTTGTTGCGAGTGGTGGAGGCTTAAATGCTAGTGGGAGTTGGGTTTGCACTTCAGTCTTTTTTCTTTTGGTACCGGTAGGGGTGTAACGGTTCACAGAAGTCACGGTTTGGTTCGTACCTCGGTTTGGAGGTCACGGTTCGGTACAACAAGAAAAAGCAAATAAAAGTCCCAAATGCATAATTCCAGGTTTGTTGTTATTTATGTTTGAACAGTAGTGCAAGTTTCAGTTTAAAAATAAAGAACTGACATTTTGAATAATTAACTGTATTAAACAGTTAAAAACAAACCATACACACTCAGATGGCCATATTATCTATAATGGCTGATGTCAAACAAAAAGGTTTCATCGAGCTGTAAAGCTAAAAATAATGTCTTGAAAATATTACATCATAAATAATAAGAAAGTGTTTCAAGAGCGCAAAGTCGTTGAAAAAAATATGCCAAAAGCTTCCGTTATTTATTTTGGTCTCTCGGCTCTCATGTCTATTGGCTTCTTAAAAACCGCGGGGATCAGCTGTTGAACAGCTGTTGTCTTTTGCAGGGCTCCGGTGATTGGCAAATCTGGGTGATGCCTTCTGATGTGATTTAGCATGTTTGGCGTGTGTTGCCATTAGCATGCCGCACCGCTGTCGAACAACGCCGACACACCGTCCTCGTCCGATCCACCACTCGCACACTTCGTCGTTATTGTAGTCCACAGGGAACGCGAAATGTTCCCACACAGCTGATTTAAAAGAAGTAGGTGGGTTCTAGCTCCTGTGTGTTATCTGAAATCGCAATACTAACTTTTCTTCTTCTTGTATTTTGTTCGTTTTGTTGTTGTTTCTTCTTGTTCTTCATTTGTTGTTTAAGGGCGGCTGGCAAACAGCTTTTAGGCGCAATACCGCCCCCTGGATTATATATAGTGTAGTGGATACTGCCCTGAATTACTTTTTCCCCACTCGTTAAAAAAAAGGCGTATTCGCTGTGTGACTGCGTGTGCCGAACCGTGACGTCCGAACTGTGACGGTACGGGACGAATACGGATACCGTTACACCCCTTGGTACCGGTGATATTCACGTTCGGGTGATGCCTTTTCAAATTAGTGAGCAAGTTTGATGTATTGCCTGCCGCGTAACCAATGTTAGTTGAACAATGCCGACAAACAGCTTTGGTTCGGTCCACCTGTCTTTGTCCGTCATCCTTGTACGTAACTGCGAAACCAAAATGTTCCCAAACCGGAGACTTCAATGATGCTGGAGGATTTTCGAGCTCAACTTTATCTGCGTTCGCCATTTCGACAGTTCCTCTAATTACCGACTACATTTGAACGCATCCCTCTGACCAGCTCTCATAGTATTCCTCTCGTCCAATTAAATGACTTGCTCGCTCTATGACGCGTTTTACTCTGAATGCTGCGACGCAGCACCTGAGATTACTTCCAATAAGTTGTTCACATTCTCAATTTTTTACGTTTAACGTTATATTCGTTCAGTACACACCTGTACCGAACCCAAGGGCCCTGACACATAGGGGTGTAACGGTATACGTACCCGTACCGAAATGATTCGGTACGGGTACGTATACCGTTACACCCCTATGTGTCAGTATATCCCATTTGCACTTCTGACCCCTCTGAGCCCCCACTTTCACTGCCGGGTCAATCTCTGTGATATAAACATGAAGTGGGGGGGGTTCCAAATACATGACATGAACCATTTTACTTGTTTATAGCCCTAATTAAGGCAAGAAGAAGACGTTTCATATAAAAAAAAAAAGAAGTATTTATCGTAGATTTTCAAAATTGAATAAGGGTCAATTTGACGCTGAACGTAACAGGAGGATGCGTTTGTATTATTTTCCGTTGCAAGTATTCTTCCGTGCTTATTTTAGTTATTGAAAACAACCCTGGGATTGATGTATTTGTAAAATACAAGAGTATGGAAGAGAACACAACACACAGCGTTTATGACTTGGGTAACCAAGGCATATTTTAACAGGACACTTACTATGTTCGCGAAATAAACCAAAATATCATCAGTTGGTTAGTTTGGCTATATGATATTTGGACAAATACCGAGCAGATCCTACTGATGTCAGTGAGCTAAGTGTGTGTGTGTGTGTGTGTTTACCTTCATAATAATGATTTCCATTCTGAGAATCTCATCTTCGGTGCAGGCTTCGTCTGTAACGTAGGCAAACTGGTGGACCTTGGGAGGATACATCTCCTGAGGGACGCAAAAACACAGGAGACGACCTTTATAACAACCACTCATACCAAACCAACGAGTGGAAGATGTTGCAGGAGACTTTGGGGGGCAGTGAGAGTACAATGATATATCCAACACATGCCCACAACAAAAGGCCAAAAATAACCACAGGGTTCTTATAGAAGCAGAGGGTTTGATTTACTCCCGGATTCTCCAACCCTTCTCACCTCTACTTTAGCAGCTATGAAGAGACAGGTGATGCCTATGAGCTGCAGCGTGGTTTTGAAGACGTTTCTCTGGGTGGCCATGAAGCGATCAAAGTAGTCCTGGGCGAGGTGGTAAGACTCCCTGTGCAGTTTGTACACCTCACTCACCTAAAAACACAAACGGAACATTAATGCAGGAATAGGGCCGCCCCATGACTTTTAACCACAAGAGATGTATGTGATGGCACTATGGACACGAAGTGGCATCAGGAAGATGAAATAGTACCCATCAGGAGAAGCTCATCTCATGACAACGTTTTGTTACTGTAAGCTGGAACAGCCATGTTTACCTCTTTACTATTCTATTTTCCTTTATTTAAAAAAAACCAAAAGACAACACCCAAACAAAAGCAAGATTTAGAAGTGATTGAAAAGCATTTAGATTTTAGAGGACATGCACCATAAATGATATATATATTAGGGATTGGAACGATTAATCGAAATTATTCAGGTATTCGAATAATTATTCATGTATATGAGTTATGAATATTTTTAATAAAATAAAAAAAAGATTATTCATTTTTTTTTTTGGGAGTGAGTCCAAAATTGATTACATATTATTAAATTGAATAATTTAATGTATATATATACAACTGCCATAGCTAAATGTGTTAGGTGACGTCTTAAGGTGTGTTTTGCTCCGCTGCAATCATGTTGTGCGCACTATCCGAGCTGAGTGTGCTGACTTCTCCTACAATGTCCCGCTGTCTGCTTCAAGTGCTCGGCGCAGTTGTGGCGAAATGTCGCTCCTCATATCCATTAGCGCAGCTAGCTAGCACCAGATGCTAACAACAACAATACACGTAAGGTCTCTTTCTTGCTCGCTCGGACCACACGTACACACACCCTCCCGGTCCTCCCGATGGCCAGTCGGTGCCTGCCGGTGAGCGTGGAAGTGTGGTCTGCAGCAAGCGGACGGCAGGAGCGGGGCTGTCAGCATCAGCTTGTAGATGGTATTTTAAACTCGATGCGCTCCGAAACTACGGGGCGGGCGAGGAAAAAAAATACACATGCGTTAATCACGGTAAAATAATTAGTGGCGTTTTTTTTGCGTTAACGCGTTATTAAATCTCAAATCTAAAGCAGATTGGATCTTTATCGAGTGCGACTAGGCCTATCAGATTGGTTAATCTCTTTCAGAGACTGGAGTCCAGTCATTGCATCTCTTTATTTACCTCCATTACATTGATGTTCATAAGCCACAGTTGGTGGGTTTTTTTCTGCCTGGCAAGCTACTGTTGAATATTATTACATGGCTTAGTTAAATACCGATTCTGATTGGTCAATTTGAACATTTCAGAGGTGAATATAACGGGTGTCCAGACTGCTGTTAAGCACTATAATGACCGTTGCTAAGGAAGATGGAGAGAGAAAGGAAAGGGGTTAAAAGACGGAGCGCTGGACATCAGATAAAACAGAAAAACCCTGACAGGAACACATTATGTGCTCTGTAGTGTTTAAGGACTTGTTTGTGGAAAATTCTGTAAACAGACTTGGACAGTCACAGAAAACATCAATCAGAGCCGTCTTCATTTTTAAATAAAGTTGTTGTCGGAGTTCCAGCTTTTGGTGCACCGTGGAATGGAGTTTTATTTTCTTAGCGTAAGCAATACGATCATTTTCAAGTCAATAAAATAATTTCAATTAATATTGGGAGTCAAGTCGTTGGTCTGTGGCCGTGTAGCTGGATGGTTTGTGCCACAGGGTGTTTACAGATAACACAAAATACACATTTACTCAATAATTAGATTAATTGTCCAGCTCAGAACCAGTAAGAGGCCTTAGTGTTGTCGGGCGTTCTACAGTCATGAAACGTATTGTATGATGTTCTTTAAGGTTCTAGCTGTTGTATTATCCTGCTGTCTAGCCAATTCAATCAGAAAAGGCAAGTCAGTAGTTGGTTATACACACAGCCTTTCCTTTCACCACCTATAATGCGTAAATGGTCAAAATGGAAGCCAGGTGGAGACAAATTCTAGACTAGTTACAAGGACATAGTACACACCTCCATGAGCCAGTCCAGGAGAACGGCTCTCATCTTGGGCTGTAGGTGAGGATGTTTCTCCATCACATGGACATCCTTGGCGTACGTCTTGTCCTTCTCCAACATGTTGTTCCACACCACATCCTTACTGGCCCAGCTGATAATAAAACAGAGATGGATAAAAAGAAAATGGTAAAACATCAAATATTTAACTCATGACCGTCCCCCTTGTTGTGCAACATGTGCTAAGCAGTAGTATGATGTTCTATGGGCAGACATGTGAACCACAAGGCCAGCAACAACAACTATTAGCCACAACCTCAGAAAAGGGACCACAGAGAAAGACAAGTGCTATATTATATCAAACAGGTTGCTGTAAGATAATTATTCTAAAAACAGTACTCACCACAGGGCAGGAAGCGGCGCGCACCGTACAGGCGTTACATAGACGTTGTGGAAGTTGTAGTGGGGGAAACCTGCGTTAATCAGGGCAACGGGCGGGTCCTCTTCCTGATCAGGTGTGGGGATGCACCTCTGTGGACTTGTGTAACCAGCATCAGGACTCCAGCCCAGCTTTACAGGAAAGAGGGAGAGCAGAGATGTGAGGAATGGAAAATGAGAGGGGGGGGACACAGTATTGGCCCGGGCAACTCAATAAGCCGGATGGTTTACATTACAGACAAAAAATGAACTATAGATACCCTTAATATGGGCTTAATTGATGAAGTATGATCGTAAGGCAGAATAACCCCAACAAATTACTTTGGGAATGAGCAACCTACTTATATACCAGCTGTGCATTTGATCAAATGCAAGCCAAGTGGCAAGATTTAGTAACCACAATTTATATAAGGTGAACTTAGTTAGGTGGGGTGGGTTATGCCTACCTCACATTCACGCTGCTTCTTCATCATCATCATCTCTGCTACCTCCTCATCAGGATCTTGTAAATACTGAGGATCAAAGATGGACATATTTTAAAGTTAAATTTGTCTTCGATTCAAAGCATATACATCAGATCAATCTCCAGCTGGTGAAAGGTAGAAACTGCTAATTGTCCCAGCCAGAGATGTTTTGAAAGCCCTAATGAAAATCATTATTAAATCCAGCAATATCAGTTGTACAAGAAATACTCCAATGAAGCACAGACACTACTTGCTAGCAATGATGAACATTTGTGACAACCCAGACACACCTGAAACATGGGGTTTAGGCCCATTACAGGCTGCTCTGTGAGCCTTTCAGACTACTTACAATGGCAACATCTGCCTTCCTCTTTCTCGGTCGTACTGTATTTTCTTTGAACGCCCCGGGAGCTACAGACTTCGCTTCTGTGTCTTCCCTATAAACAACAAAAGACAAACACGTACTGGCAGTTAGTCTCCCGAGCCGACATAAACAGTTTAACATGCTTGGCCTAATATGTTAATGCGGGCTAAAACAAATAGCAACAAGCTAACTAGCCGGATGGCTAAAGCTCCATCAACTTTTCTCTCGTCACACACTTTGATTGACGCGCTTAAAATAGACATGAATGAAATGCGTATGAAACTCACCGTTGTCTTCGCATTATACTCAGAGGGGTATGTGTCAGTTTCAGAGTAAACCTGTGAATGAGAAGTGTTTAAAACGTTTGTTATTTGGGGTTTAAAACAACACATTCATACACTCCCAACCCCCACTCTCGACTCCCTCCTTCTGACAAAGCCCAACTCAGCCTGGCGCGGGGAAATGGAAACAGTACTCAATGTAAAAAGTCGCTTAAAAGTACCAAACAATGCTATTTCTTCACGAAACTAATCGGTGGCCAACACAAGATGTATTATAAGCCCCCCGAGTTTTTTATTTCGCGCATTTTTGATGGGAAACCGGTTATTTCCCCCACTAACTATGGACAGCTGGCTTGCCACATAATGGCCGAACGACAGGCACAGCTGAGACGCCTATTATCCCAATTTAACATTTAACATTAACAGTAATAACACCAGGCATTTAAGTACGAGAAGCCATAAAAACCTTGAATCCAGTATCTAACTTGCTACGGTTTAGTTAGCATTCAATTCAGCTTAGCAATAAAAGTTGCACCTAGCTTCACAAACACGATGCAATGGTACAGTTTCGTATTATCCACTCACCTCAAGATGCTGCCCTTGAAGTTCACTCTTGTCCAAAATTAAATATGTATAATGTATAATTTCACAGCCTGTTGTTCGGATGCAGTGGGGCTCTCTGTGTCCGAGTGTGCGTGTACCCAGGCCGTGCTAGTTCCTCTGAGCTGGCGCCTTGTAGTGAACAGATGACTTGAAGCATCAACGTCAGAGAGGAGTGGATTTCACTTGGCGCTAAACTCACAGCTTCACCGCCTCTCTGTAATCAAACTCTCTCCCAATTCACCACCGTTTCGCATCCTTATCGTGTACAGAGTTCGTCTTTTGTATATAATCGATATATTTTATGATAAAGAGGAGGGAAAATGAGTTTATAAATTTGCCGGCAAAACTGGAGGCGTGTCTGCCGCGGTGACAGCTGCAGGGGCGGGGCTTCCAAAGAGGAAGTGCCCGGGCACCGCGTGGCTAGTCTGTCAGATGTAAACAAAGCCGTAGTGCTTAGATTTAAGCCTAAAATACAATGAAATACGACCATAATGTTGTGAGGTAACTAGGTACGTTTGTTCCATGAACTCCAAATATGGCTGTCTTGCGCTGTCACGCTTGGCGCATCAGTTATTTAGGTAAAAAAAAGAACTATGTTAGCCGGCGGATGCTTCGACCGCCCATTTCCAGCTATCTCCGTATTATATCCACGTAAAACTTTTTGTTTTAACACACTCTCTGCACTGCTAAATACTTTTTTACTTCAGGTGATGAGGTTATGTAAGATAAATAATTGTTTTAGGCACTACTGGTTTGATATGGATTTTAAAGATAGTTTATTATCACTGATTTTGCTCAAAAACAAAACTGACCCTTGGCCAGTCACGTGATCCACATGCTTAGAAAGACAAAAAGCAAGATTATTTGTCTCTGCTCAACTGGTTGCTCCACAAAAACGACAACATGAAGTTTTTGAACCTTTTTGGGCGACTGAAATCTGTGGTTATTGGAATGATTCATGTTAAAGCTTTACCAGGTAAGACTGACCTGACCCTTAAGATTTACATTTTAGCAGTTGTAAATGAACTATTCAGTTTATTGACTCTAGTAAAGGTTGTAAAGGTCATTTGTCTGTATTTCAAAACCCACACATAAATCAGATCAATCTCCAGCTTGTGAAAAGTAGAAACTACACATTTTCCCAGGGGTGTTTTGTTTTGTAAGCACTAATGCAAATCATTATTAAATCCAGCTGCATATACAAGTTTTTGCCAGCAATGATGCATTTATGTGACAACCTAGACACTCCTGAAACATGGGGTTTAGGCCTATTATATTATTCAGACTACTTACAATGGCAACATCTGCCTTCCTCTTTCTGGGTCGTACTGTATTTTCTTTGGGCGCCTCAGGATCTAGTAACGGTTGCAATACCACTTCGTAAAAAATACTCCTTTCAAAACTGTCATATAATTTTGTCTGTGAAATCCTATATGTCAAATGAACATGGTCAGGTAAAAGCATATTATTTGGAGCTGACTGTTGAAGTACTATAGCAAATTAGAGTAAAAATCTATTTAATAAAAGTACAAATATTTCAAATGTATACTTATAGGTGCAGTATTCAGGTAAAGGTATTTGGTTACCTTTGGGAGCTTTTATTTGTCATATCTCTTACTTATTGTTTCCATATTTGATGTCCATCACAGGCACCCCCCTGGGCTGTATGAAAATGTCCCGAATCACAGAAGAAGCCTGCAGGGAGGCAGAAATCTACCGTGACGCAGGGATTGTAAGTTATTGTACATTGTGTGAATTCCTAGCACATTAAGTCTTCTTAAGCGAGCCAGTACAGTTACTTGTGAACCCCTCTTCAGGATGCTGTGGTCATCGAGAACATGCATGACATCCCTTACTCGTTCTCTGTGGGCCCCGAGGTGACTGCCTGTCTGACCGCAGTGTGCTCGGCTGTGAGGAACATCTGTCCACAGCTGCCGCTCGGAGTGCAAATACTGTCCTCTGCAAACCAGCAGGCCCTGGCAGTCGCCCTGGCTTCAGGTTCAGTCTTTACATCGTTGAATGATCGTTGTGCTGTGTATATAATACCATCTGCAGTAAAAGTGTTTAGAACATAGGTATATCGATCGTGTATCAGATCCACTGTAAACTGATTTTCTGACTAACATCAGCTCATTACGGTCTGGTCGGGTGTCGTGATTTAAGGTGTGTTTATCAGTCAAATAAGATGCGGTGTGTTTGTCCTTTAGTGTTTTATGTAAGAACATTTAAAACAATAAAAGTAGGAATACCACAGTACTCGCGGTAAAGTATTAAAAGTATCATCATGAAAATATAGTTAAAGTACAAAAAACATTACTGATTAATCAAGACGGACAATTGTATTCTTATCATTTTACAATATATACTGCCTTATAGCTTGTGAATTTCCCCAAGGGATCCATATAGTCTATATAACACATGATAATTATATGTTGATTATATTTAGTATAGTTTCTAAGTGACTAAAACTATCATACAAATGATTAGGGGAAAGTAGAAGTAGGAAGTAGTATGAAATGGAATTACTCAAGTAATGTGCAGCAGACCAAACTGTACTTAAGTACAGTACTTGAGTAAATGTACTTTCTGAACCTCTGGTTGAAAGGAACCTGTATCTGACACAGAGGCTGCTTGTTAGTGGATCATAGTGTTCAAATGTTCCTCCATGTTCACAGGTCTGGACTTCATCAGGGCCGAGGGTTTCGTCTTTTCCCACGTGGCTGATGAAGGACTCCTGAACGCCTGCGCCGGGGACTTACTGAGGTACCGCAAACAGATCGGAGCTGAGCACGTGCAGATCTTTACCGACATCAAGAAGAAGCACAGGTGAGATCCCCATCTCTCCATTTGTATCCGTAACTAGAACCAGAAGTGATGCAAAACAGAGCTGCAACAACTTTAGTGGTTTACTTAAACATTTCTCTGAGTGTGCTGAAATAATAGGCAAGGGCAAGACCAACTACTAACCAAGCCCCCCTGTTAGAAAAGAGGATGTATAGTGACTGGATGGATACATATTAGATGTGGAGGTTTGAGGTGTTTCAGTTTGTTAGTAGCCTTGATAAATGTGCGTTCCATTGGTTGTCAAATAAACTAATTAAAAAAGGGAAAGCCATTAAGACTTGTACAGGATAACATGTCACTCGTATTTTATTAAAAAAAACAAATCTATAGAAATATCAAAAATATACCTGATGTGACAGGAGAGGTCAAGAAGCTGCAGGTTTGTACAATAGAATTCCCCTCTTCAACGAAAAACAAACAATAGCAAAAAAGGGTGAAAATATATTAAAATAGTCAAATGATATACTTCTTGTAATGTATATGAATTATTTTGGTAATACAATTTGCTTATTTAGAATTCTATATAAGTATATAGGATTCTTTGTTAAAGAGTGGAGAAGGAGGCAGGTGTAAGTTATGGATTACTCCTACACTTTGCTGCAAAAAGTGGAGCTTAAGTCACAGTTGATGAAGTCAATTGACACCCTGTTCTATGTTTTACAGTGTAATGGGATTCATGTAACTATGGTCTTCCCAGCCAGCTGTACTCGGCCATGTCCTGCTTGTTTATGTACACTGTGTGTGTGTTTCCCCAGCTCCCATGCCCTGACCTCAGACGTGAGCATTGCAGAGACGGCACATGCAGCAGAGTTCTTCCTCTCAGACGGACTCATCGTCACAGGATCAGCTACAGGACAGCAGGCTGACCCGCGGGAGCTCAGAGGTACCGCACCCTCCAGCCTGCCAGGAGCACATCAACGCTATCAGGCACTGCCTAGCACCTAATCCTTCTATAGGTTAACAACACAGGGCTGAAACACAATCTGTTATCCATTGGCTTGAGTCGACTTGATGTTAAATGCAGTAATTCCCCAGAGAAATACTATCCTTGGGCTGCACAGTTAATCAACATGGCGTCGTAATGCGTGTGTTCAAATACCATTTTGAATAAAGTTGTGTGGAGCAGCCGAGATATCCCGGCCTATAAATCACATTCCCCAGACTTAAAAAATAACAAAATTGTTTGGTACAGAAAAACTATATAAAATTATCAATCCTTCAAATATAGTGAATCATATCTGAACCGCAGTGTCAGTGAAAAGCATTACAATAACAATTAGTTACTTTCTCAGATATTCTCCACCATATATTAGAACCATTTTGTCCTGCCGACCGTAATGTTAAGTCCTTTTTAGTCATTGCCTCATCCGTCCAGCAGAGGTCACCCTCACCTTTAGTAAAGCCCTTTATATATAAACAGCCGATGCTCAAAGTCTATGAAAATATGTTCTTACTACTCATTTTGTGTCCTGGAGTGATACCCAACTCACGCTGACCTTCTACTAATAGCTTCAGAACAAGGATTACTGGCAGGTCGGTGACTCACTGCCAATCTGATATGCTGTTTGGTGGATACAGCTACATGCGGAGGAAATCATATAAAGGCAAAGTTAAGGTCAAGAACATCCAATTAGAATGAAGAAAATACAATAAGAATACAGCTGAAAACATCCTACGGCACTAGTAAACGTGTGTTGATTATTATGTGTGTACCTGGCTGCAGATGGAAATGAGATGTTAGCTATAATCTAGCATATAGCATCTATTCTATTGTTGAGATTAATGTATTTTATACATGGTTTTCAAATATCTTCTGGAAGAACCTTACACTTATATATTAAGTATTATGAAACTGTCTTTTACAATTTCCAGATCTATTTTCTGGAAATGTATGCAAACGACTGTATAATAAGAAAATGTCACATATGCAGATTTAAACATATATTTTTATAAATACAAAACAACTGGGGATGATTCATTTAGATGTTTATAGTGTTCACCATATATATTTAGAATGTGAATACTGCTTCCATAAGTGGCTTGATCAGGGACCACGGGGAGCTGAAGGCCCTGCCGCTTGTATCTGCAGAGTCAGAGGGTTGTAAATCTGGACCATGTCCTTCTTATATTAGCGATACCAGGCCTGCTATTCTAGTCTCTACCACGACTCTAAACACTCTGAGCCTAACACACACACAGCACTGGTTTCATGCACACACTCACCCCATCTTTCCCCTCACACACACGCTCTATCTCGGGAGCACAAGCACGCAGACTAGGGTCAGACACAATGATACTGGAGCTCACATGCAAGTGTCCAAAGTTCCCTGGGTTCACAGCCTCCTCTCGCCATGGCAACTGACATTCATTAACATGATCATATATGGATAGGATCCAGATCTGAAAAAACAGCATGCCGCATCGACATAATAAATCCTCTCAGATTGCCACGTTTGACAGTAACTGTTTGTGCGGATTTGAGATGCATCCATGTGCATGTGATGGTGAGGAAAGGAAATGAAGTTGTTGTATGCTTTGAAGGAATAGTTTGGATGTTTTGAAGTGGGGTTATTTTAGGTACTTGTTTATAGTCGGTGTATTATCTGCAGTAAATTGCGTCGGCACACCCGTAGTTCGCAGAGCAAAGCAATGTACTGCTTTTATCCATCAAAAAACAAAAGAGGTGTTATATTCAAATGATTATCACCTCTGTAACTTGCATGGAGACAGCTCTTTCTGATGGGAAACTAAAGCTGTTATTTGTCTCTAATGTGCTCTTGCAAAAGCCACTAAACTCCATTAAGAAAATAAATAGTTGTACTTAACAGAACCCGAGGGTTGCTGGTCTCAGGCTACTTTGAGCAGTTTGCCTGTCTGTGTTATTGTAGGCTAGCGACTCACAGGTCCTGCAAGGTAAAGTAACAAGTGTCAAAAAGATTCATAAAATCTGGTGGATTTGAAGACAGCATAAAAAACATCTTCAGGATACACTTAATATGGATACCTCCCTTACATAAGCTCAATTCAACACAACTGTCCCTTTTAAAGATCCTTAAGTCATCATTTATTGTTTTCTTTATTTTTTGTTGGAGTAGTTACCCCTGTTCAGATGTTCCTTTGCTTTTTGCAGAGGTTTCCAAGTCTGTGAGGATCCCAGTGCTGATTGGTTCTGGGGTAACCTATGACAACATTGAAAGCTACATTGGTGCAAATGGGATGATCGTCGGTTCTCATTTCAAGGAGGGGGGCCACTGGGCCAGCGCCGTGGACCCGGAGCGAGTGAAGAGGTTCATGGGAAAGATACGTGAGCTTCGACAATAGCAGAAGGTGTTTGTCTTGTGTCTGCTGCCACATTAAAGACCTCAGACACCGGCGTAAGAAAACAAGACTTTCATTTTTTGGTACATTTTATAAATACACTCATAGAAAAACATAATATTCGACTGTATTTACACTCGTCTAAAATGAACAATTTGTATGACATGAAAATAGTGGGCAATCAAAACCCTAACCCGGGGGTTTTCACCCGACATAGTGGCTGTACAGCTCACCGTGTCACCGTGGCCTGGTACGAGCTTTAAAACACCTGTTCCATCTCAAACTAAGGCACATGAAATAACACATTCTCACTGCATCGTAGATATTGCATTAAAAATCACTCTACGGGTTTGAAGCTTTCATATGTGAATCCTCGTTCAGTTACAACACGTTTAGAATAACACACACACACACACACACACACACACACACACACACACACACACACACACACACACACACACACACACACACATTGTTCTCAGTGGTTTCAGCTGCAGTGCAGTTTGCTGATAATGACATTTAAATCAACTGCACAGGAAGTGTTGAATCTGATGGTGCTTTATGCTAAGGTGAAACAGTGGTTTGAAAACCTGAGTAAGTCAGAGTCAAGGCACTGTGCTGCACATCTGGGCTGTGGTGGGGGCACCTTGAAGCCCCTCCCCTTCCTGTTTAGTTGCTGCAGAGGCGCTGGCAGGGCTGCTTGAAGTGTCCGTAGCGCCTCTCTGCGGGGGAGAAGCGCATCTTGGCGAGGTTCTGCCTGTGGAGGCCTCCGCGGCTCAGCCTCTTCCTCTCAGCCTGGGCGCCGGCCCTCTGCACAGCCAGCAGCTGGAGGTGGCCGGGCAGAGGGAGCCCCCAGGCAGCCAGGCGCCAGGAGATGTGCCGCCTCACCACCGCCGGCCTGCACACACACAGGGAGGGTTAGAGCGTAGTAGCAGGTAGGTTCACTGATGGGATACTAAGACGCACCACGGAGCGTTCCTCCTGCCTGTGGCCAGCAGACTGTTTCGCTTCAATAGACGGGCACTGAACCTAAAGCTCTCTTTAACTGCAATCCAGTGTTCATATCTTATCCATACTAATACAACACTGTTTATAATAGTTTAATAGTATAATAGTTTAGAATAGTAATTAAGTAAGTAATTTACCCAATTATAGTTTTGAAACACTTGTTCTTAAGTATTTCCATTGTGTGGTACTTTAAACTTCTTTTCACTAGTAGTACAAATGTTACCTTTTATTTCACTAAATATTTGTCATCGCTTTAAGTATCTTATTTAAGATTTGATGTTAAACTAGAACATCTTGCGGTTGTATGCCACCTGTAACCAGTCAAGTTGCAGTTTACAAGCATCTCTGCGACGTCATCTGCATACTGTTAGACTTTGGTGGGAAAAGGTTCAGTTTGAGTGACGTTGAGCTTCTTCACTTAGTCAGCGTGGATGTTTGGGGAGAAATGCGAAAAAATCCCTAAAATGGTTCTTGAGCTCGAGCCTTCACAGGAATGTTACGTTATCCAGCATCCTAATAAGCATCAACATCGATATAGAGTGGCAGTGGCGCGTCCTAAAACCCGGAAGTCAGGCAGCATGGGTTCCTTCGCCCAGACGCAACGGATCCCTCCATAGGGTGTAGGAAGAGAGCTGGAAATCAGGTCAGTGGTTGAGACACGTTGAAGAGACGGATCACGTTTTGTTCAGCCGGATCATCTCCACATGTCTACCCTGCTTTTATCATTTTAGAATCATAAATCTATCGATTAGATTTATAATTATAAAAGTAGTAATACAATGGCCTGATTTCCAGCTCTCTTCCTAAACCCTATGGAGGAATTGCATTGCTCTTCTGGTGAAGGAACCCATGTGCAGCATACTTCCGGGGGTTAGGACGCATCACTGTGCCCTCTATTGAGTCCATGAAGGGTTGCACACTTATACTTTGATTTGGTTAATAGTTCTGTATCGACTAACTACAACAGAAAACCATACCTCAAAGATGATCAGCATAATCAATAATAATATATACTAATATTACAATGAATGCAATACACAATGACTACGTTATAGTTAAAGTACATTTGATGGATATCTTTGAACTTATAATGGAGTATTTTGACAGTGCAGTACTTACACTGATGAAATCAAGCCGCAGAATGCTCCTTCTACCACGACACATACACCTTAAGGTCGTTACTTCACCAGATGCGGCTCATTAACCTTCTGTAAGTGACTAACCCAAGTGAAGGAGCTCTTGAAACGGGGTACACATTGTTAGCCTCTGTAATCCAGCCTTGATTCTTCAAATGGAAACACAGCCCACTTTGGGGCTTTCACAGGTTTCAGTGAGAGATGACATCCAGGCGTGGTGACTAATAAATACATCAATGCATCTGAATGAAGACTACCTGGAGGTGTCCTCTTCCTCTTCGTCAGAGCCAACCTCCTCCTCTCCGCTCATCGTGCATCTCATTTGGTACACGGACATGCTGGGGTGCTCGATCAGCAGGTTCTCCAGGGGGCCCGCCGGGGGGGCCGACAGGGGCTCGTTCTCTGCAATGAGGACATCTTCTCTTTACATCCCAGAACACACTGCACCCAAGCTGAGTGGACGATGTAGAAGTGGATACCAGACTCTGAAGGGTTCATTTGTTACCTGGCAGATCAACGATGATCCATCCTCCCTCCTCACTCTCCATCAGCTCCTCATAAGAGTCCGCTGCCTCCAAATCCTCCCCAGCGTTCCAGAGCAGCTGAGAGAGAAGCTTTCCGAACATCTTCAGACCCAGGTGCTTTCTGGGAATGAGCAATAGTGAGAATATCAAGCAATGCACAACACACACTTTTTGGAAGGGTTTTGGCAGCTGGACGACTCCATACTTTGGATGTGATCGTGGGTTCTGAGTTCACAATCCTCAATCAGAATTAAATTAAATAAAACATTACAAATATATATCAAAAATGGCAATAGAAATACAACACAAAGCAGAGGTTTTTATTAACCTATGAAGTTATAGCAGAAGGTCCACTTAAAAAATAGAATACAAATATGTATTTAGGGACAAGATGTTAAGAATTAGCCCATTTGAATGAAGGAATACAAAACAATAAATAACTATTTGTATATGAATTACTCACTCAAAGGTTCCTGGACAAAAAAGGTCTAAATAAATGTCTGTATGGTGAACGGAAAAAAAGAAACAATGTTTATGTCTTTAATGATACAGCTACACCATATCAAAGTATCTCATGTTTGTGAACTATTTGTTTCTGGGTTCTTTGTTCTCATGCAAGAATAATTCAAGGTAAAACAGCGAGGGTAATTGATATACAAATTGTGATTTTGTGGGTGAAGTATTCCTTTAATGCTCTTCCACCTGAACCTCCTCTCTGCCTGGATATGTGTCCACATGAGCAGGGGGCTCCGCGGCCCGGTGAGGCTGTGCTAATAAAACCCCACAGGTCTTCTCCAGTGATTACCTAACCCCTGCTCTGCATCAACAATGTTTCCATTGCGCCAACACAGGAACCTGAGCTGCTATAGGTCGCTTCATGACGCAGACTCACGAGTGTTACAGCTGAGGGAACATGAAGACGCTAGAATTTGACTGGTTTCAAAAATATGATACAATCTGCAACACTGCTTTAAACTCCTCCCATGAAGAAAAGTTGTAGGCGTGACCGAAACCCGCAGCTGGCTGACATGTTGTCCTAAACAATGAACCTGGAACATTATGGAAGTGTATTATGTACACATTACATTGCATTTAGCTGACGCTTCTATCCAAAGCGACGTACAAAAAGTGCGTTCGACCAACAAAATACAGACTTGAAGAAAACAGAATCATATAAATACATTATAGTACACATAGAGCAAAAACATTTCAAGTGCTACTCAACTGGCTTTAGATAAGCCAGTCCTTTATTAGTATATAAGTGCTTTGTTAATAGTTCTACACTGCATGTTTGTTTATAAGTCCCCTGTCCTTCTTAGGCAACATAAATAAGGCTTATTAAATAAGGAAAATAATAACAATACATTTGATTTAAAAAGCGCTTTTCAAGTATACTCAAAAAAACAGTACGTAAAATAAAAAAACCGTTTGAGTTTCTCCTGTTTTACATTAGTTCTAGTGTTATGTGAAAGATATATACACTGCATGTTTGTTAATAAAGTCCCCTGGTGGAGGACGCCATGTTCTTCTTAGGGAAGATAAATCATGCTTATTAAATTACAAATAATAATACATTTTAATTAAAAATATGTTTTTAAGGTAGGCCTACTCAAAGACACTCTTCATATACGGGCTACAATTCATGAAATATAATTAAAAACACACTTAACATTATTATTTGAGCAAATAATGAGCAAAAGTTGTCAAAGTATTATATTACTATGATATCATCCTATTTATCCAATGCAGAATGTTAAATGTAGGTCCAATATTTACTTATGACAGCTGATCGCATAAAATGCCGACATCAACATTTCCTTATCTGTTGAAAGTATAATCACAGGAATATATCAAATGTATACTGGCTACAATACACCATTATATCACAAGTACATGTCTGCTATAATCGTTCAAGACAAACATAGTTCCATAAACAGACCCGGTGTTTACCCGTGTCAGTGTCCGGATGCCTTCCTTCAGTGTTTGCCGGAGTCACCAGACCCCTCCCTATAAACACACACATAATCCCTGTCTGGCCGGTAACCTGATATCTACAGGACGAACAGCTGATTGCACGTCGACGCACTTTTATTTATCATAATAATATCATTGGGTGGATTTGTAGAGGTGGAAATTAAACGATAACATGCATTACAAACCAAATACATATCACTGCCCAGAGGATTGCACTTAGAACAAAAGACAAATGACATCCAAACATTAAAACAGGCCAGTATTTTACCGTGCTGCATAGATATCTACATCATGACTCACCTGATTGAATAAAATAAATTGTTTTCCTCGGGTGTGGCCGTTATACCCAAATGATCCTTCTGTGTTGCTTGTTCTTCAGAGATTGTTTTGATCTCAAAGTTGTTTTTCGGAGAGTCCTCCCTGTGTCCTGAAACGTCCCCAAGCCACGCCCTCTGAGGCGGGACAGTTGTACGTCAGTCACTGCGTCACATGTCCACAAAACAACACACTGATGTGACAACAAGTTATGTGGACTGAAATATTACGTTTTGTCTTTCATATTTATCCACATTGGCGTTTACACAGTCCTCAAGCTATCAGAAGGGAACAGTAGTGATGGTGAGATGAAGCCTTATGAAGCTTTGAAGCTTTCCAGCCAATTGGGTCGCAAAAGGGTTCATCTCATGAGGCTTCATCATGGGCTTCATTTGAACACAAACCCCCTGAGTGTGTAAAACAGGCAGATTGGACATCTCAACAGTGTGCTCTATCTATCTCATACCGAGTTCCAATTGAGTAAAGCCTTAGAATAACTCTAAACAAAGAACATTAAATCATATTTTCATGTTAACAATATTGTATTTATTCCAGTTTAATGATTGTGATTGAAAAGCCTAAGGAGGCTGGTAAACATTGCAAAGAGGGATTTGTATTCCTTACTAATATTCATAAACGTAACCATGTTGTAGCCGGAGAAAGGCTAAACCATATCAAAGAATACATTTATTAACTACATTATCTCATTTAGCTGTAGCTTTTATAAACAACAACACGTATTGTTCAGTCGTTGAACTAGGGACCCTGCGGTCATGAGTCAACTGCTTTCCAGCTGAGCCACAGCACACACACTAAAGCTCCTTGAAAACACTGCAACATATGTATTCCTGTATTTATTTATTCGTGTTTTTATTCCTACATTTATTTATGCTTGTATCTATTTATACTTATGACATGTTCCGACCGCTATATAAGTGAGGGTCTGAGCTCTCTTGATTCTATCGTGTCACCGGCCCGGGTACAGGAGGGGTAATGTGATTCTTATTATACATCCATGGGTATTATGAGCGTTGTGGTTCAACGGTTCAACCGATCTGAATCGCTTCGTGAAGCAGTCACGTGGTATCGACAGGCAGCGAGGCTTCGTTTGTCATCGATGACGTTACTGGCCCAAAACGATACAAGCCTCGGTACATGCTTCACAAAATGCTTCAGGGATTACTCGACACACGCTCCGAAGCCTCGGCGCAATACGTAACATCACTAGGGAACAGTAAATGAGTTTGCAAACAACATAATGTACGAAAAAAGTCCTCGTTATGCTGTAAAAATAAGGCCCGTGCTGGCGTGCTCTGCTGTTACAGCCATCCCCACTCGTGCTAACTTTAGGCAGCAGCTGCACGTGAAAAGCAAAACAAGAATATTATTCTGTGACAACTGGTTAAAATGGCGAACGTAACGGACAGACTAGCTGTGAAGTACCAGAGTTAATTTATCTTGTAGAGTTTTGGAGATAGGTCTGGCTATGCAATCCTGAAGGCTAGATTATTTACTTGTTCAAGTTTTGGTGAGACGCTGTCCTCCTTATGTTCAAGACTTTTCAAGATAGTTCCCACACTAATCACCACTCCAATGTTTTGTTTAGTGCGCATGTGCAAGATGTTGTTATTTTAAATCAAGCTGTTTTTACCTTTATATATACAGTAGGCCTATATGTTTTTTTACCGAAGTGACGTCTAAAGTTAAAGAAGAAAACACTCCGACAGAGACTTGGTGAGGACAGAATGCCAGCAGCTATAAAGTTTTAATGGCATTTGGGTTTTGATTCCCATATATCTCCAAATAAAAAAATAGATGAACCCAGTCCGAGCTGAACAATTAAAGTGTTGACTTTCCTTTTTTAACTAATTTAGACTTGAGTGAGCAAGGAAGTACTCTATCATTATAGACACAACATGTTTCAAGTTTCAGCGATATATATTAATTATTTATAGAGTTACAGCAAATACACGGTTGAAAATATCTGTCTTGTCTCGATTAGCTGTTATTTACTCTCTGATTGGCTGAAAGCAGGAAGTGGATCGCCGAGAGTATGCGCCGAGTCCGACTGCACACGAAGAGTAAAAACTTCTACTTCTAACCTTCTAACCCAGCGTGTATTTATCCGGGACAGGACTGAAGGTAAATTTAGAACAATTAGATCATTATTGATACAAAGTTGATGACAGCTGTGTTCTATCTATTTTCTGTGCTTTATAAGAATCAGAAATGAATCCCTAGGTCTTTGGACTTGTTCGGTTTTAAAATAGAAACGAAACGCGGGCTTGTGTTGTACTGGTATTAAACAGTTTCTGATCTAATCTACTGCCTTTCTATATGTTAAGAAAACAACTTAATAGCGTATTGCTTATTGTGCGCACTTTTTAAAAAATTAAGTCAGTTTATAGAACTAATTCATAGCAGTGAACTCGGCTAACAAACACTTCAATAACAAACCCCTAACAAGCCAAACTCCAGTCAGAAAGCGGGTTGTTTTAAATGAATAATGGATATTAATACCAGGCCTTTAAGGGCACGCGGCCTACAGCTCGTGATATTTTACAAATGTTCAGTATACGTTTGCAGTTGTTCCCATACTGTTAAAGTTAATTAACTACTCAAAGTAATAGATGATTAAGTTAAGTACTACCCTACATAAATGTAACACAATGTCAGATTGATTTAAAAATCATATGATTTTGGGAGTCAGTTGTAAAATGCATGGACATATTTATATACGTTATTTAATTATTCAAGTGTTGTTATTTTATAATGTTGAGGCTAATTTGGATTTTAAATTAAAAGTGAAACCAAATTTATTCTGACGTGCCTTTGCTTTGTTCTTCCTTTGTCACCTTTTCCAGTTCGAGAGACGAATACAATATCTGTCTACTTTCACTCTGAGAGATCCTGACTTTAAGTCATAGCATCTAGATCAGGGGTGCCCAACCTTTTTTGAACCGAGAGCTACTTTTAAAGTTGCCAGTCTGCCGAGATCTACCAGTCCAAATAGAGAGGCGTAGCCATTACTGACAGCCTACCAGGTAAATACACACTTCTACTTGTATAAAACTGACCTTTGTACGATTAATACTTCATAAAATACTGCAGATCCTTTATCTTTCCTCTTTCTAATCTACACACATACAAGTATTTAACTGAAGTTACACAACAGTGTTGTTGATACAGAGTTGGAGTGTATTCACACGTCACTACAGTGGGTAATGTTTTCAAGAAACATTGAACAGTGCTGCCACATATGACACAGGAAAAAATAAAATACTCTGAACCCTTTCTTTGACATTATATACAAATAGTGTTGCTACAAAAGTATAAATTAGGCTTACTAATAAGACAACTCAGATCTGAAGCTACTCAGGAATCTGCTGCCAAAGTGCAGTAAAAAAGACAAAATTAATAGAATCAAACCCTTTTTTTGTTGCATTTTAGTAGAGTATACAAATACATGCTTTTAAAATAGGATGCAAGTAACACTAGTTTCTTAACCTGAATTGATAATAGACTATAATCAATTTAAGTTTGCATTCTTATACCATTTTGTAAGGCAAGGCAAGGCAAGGCAAGTTTATTTATATAGCCCCTTTCAGCACTAGGCAATTCAAGGTGCTTTACAAAAATGAAAGACATTCAGACAAAAGCATTTAAAAACAGTAAAAGATAATAAAAGAAACATTAAAAGAAAAACAAAAAATGAAAGACATTAAGAAAATGGCATTTCAAATCAGTCATTAAAAAGAAATGATAATAAAATAAACATTAAAAGATAAAAGTTACAGTGCAGTCTAAGATATGAATAGTTCAATTATTTCGGTTAATTTATTCTCAGAACCTCCCTTTGGAAATCTGAACATTTCCGTCCCGATTGTTAATTTACAATGATTGTTTTCACCATGTTATGCTCGCATGACATCCACAATCGGACCCTCAGGAGGGTGTACTAGCCCCCTACTCTGCTTTGCGTTCCATAACAAAGTCTTTAAGTGTTACCTGAACACCCCGTGTTACCAAAACACTATTTTACAATAATTATAATGAATAAGTTCAAACAAACTCAAACTCACAGCTGATTAATAACGGTATCTAACTTGAGTTTTTATCATATCAAAAACCTGTTGAAATGCTACTGTTATTTTTATTACGCGTCGGCAGCCTCCAGGAATGCTTCTTTCACAACTTCGCCGTTTTTGAAAGACTTCATGGCCCTTTCTCATTTCTCGAACTCCCCTCCTCGACTCCCCTCCTCGACTCCTATCCTCGATACTTAGTCCCGCCCACAGGAGATGCGAGCGGAGGAGCCGAGGAGGGGAACCGAGGAGAGAGGAGGGGAAGCAGCAGGCGGTTAGAGAAATAAGAACTCCTCTCCTCTGAGCGGTCATTTTAAAGAGACGCCCATTAATGATGACAGAAGGCACAGCAGCCTCTGTCTGATGGACAGATGTGTTCATGATGACTTATATATTTACTTTGATTCATTCACAGTGCGGTATCATGAGACAATAACAGGCTACAGATGCGGACACGCACACACACATGTGTATATATTTATATAAATAAATACAATTTCAGAATCAAACAGAGCACTCTCATAACTCGTAACACTATCAGAGACTGGATATATCCCCCCCCCTCTCCCCTTTGGTCGCTACAATGAGGAAAATAAATCACGGGCCAAAAGTTGTATTTACAAGTATTACAAGTAAGCAGAGGACACCAAACCAACAGACCTGTCTGTCCGCTGCATCTACGCACACACTGTACCACACACACACTGTACCACACACACACACACACACACACACACACACACACACACACACACACACACACACACACACACACACACACACACACACACACACACACACACACACACACACACACACACACAGCTCCTAAAACAGGCTACGCCGTTGTGTATTTTATTGTGAAGCACTGAATGGTTTTAGAAAAATATCGACTCTTTGTTTGTAGATATCTACTAAACTAAAGCAAATAAAGAGAGTAGGCCTGTTCTACTGAGTGATATATATTATACACACTGCTCTGCTTTCTGCAAGGACCTCACAGCTGTTCTCTCTGTAAACATCGCGTCGCGATGAAAGCAGTTTCTAAAATAATATCCAGGGGATGCATGCAGAGCTGTCATTGGCTGAGATAAGTCCGGCCGTGCGTCACGACTCTTTGAAACATCTCTGTTCCCGGAAATGCATCCGCGAAGGAGCCGTGGAGGACCATGGAGGACCCATCAGTGTATCCTCGGTTAGAGCTACTCCAGAGTACCTCCTCGATGCTCGATGCTCGGTCCTCGACGTGCATTTAGAGAAATGGGATGTCCTTCAACATGGCGCGCTAAAATTCATTTCCGGGTCACTACCGGAGGACAGAGGAGTCGAGGAGGGGGATTTGATGAAATGAGAAAGGGCCCATGTGTTTCTCAAGAACGTGACTGACACGATAAGATGCTCTGGTAGCAGCCTTGCTCTTGTTGTTGGGCCTGGTGAAAATGGACTGCTGTGCATTCAGCTGTGCTTTCAGGCCCCTCCCCTTTTGGAGCGTAGGGCAGAATTAGGAGGGAATTCCCTCTCGTAGCGTTTGTGCACTGTTTTGAAATGCCGCTCCTAAAAGACCCTTCTTCGATAAAGCCACGCTCACATTGCAGATGAGACAGATGGACTTTGAATTGGAATAGATACAAAAATAACCATCCTCCCACTCGGAGTGAAAATGATATATGTTTTGCTTCTGCCATAATTGCGGTCTTGTGTGTGTGCGGACTGTCACTCCTGGGGCCTGTACTACGAAGCTGGTTCAACCTAACCTGGATATGTTTGAGTTAGCCGGTTGGCCTAATCCATAACATACGCGCTCTCGCTAAACTGTACTACGACGCTGGTTATCAAGTGGATCGCTCAAGCCAGCCGTGTCCTATCTAGTTAGGTGCGCGTTCACATGAAAGGGGTGGTATCTGGAGCATTCGACCAATCACAAACATGGAGAAAGAAGCGCACTGACAGCGCAGCGTCATACTTCCTGAATGAAAAGTGAACTTTAATACTAGTCAAAAATGAAGAAGTTAAACTTTAAACATCCATGACTCAAACACTTTATCCAGGATCAAAGCCACAGAGCTGCACCTGCAAGGTGAATACAGCTGGTAACAGAACAAGTGTTTGAATGCGTACATTAACAGGTTTATGATATCACTGCCCGTCTAAAACACGATCTGACTTCAATTACATTTGTCTCGAGTGTTTCGTCAACTTAATGTGTTGCTTAAAATAATCCTTCTGCATACAGTATGTGACACTGTGAGTGTTGCACGGCCAGATACGGCTCAGCTGACTCAGATAAGGAGAGATATGATACATTATGAAGTGATATGCCGCGGACTGTACTTAATGTACTCTGATCCGGTTACTTATGTTGTGGCAGATATTTAAGTAAGCTTTCTTAACGCTAATGTTATAATAGTCAGATTGCTCTGAAGATGGAGGTGATATTCTATGAATGTTCACGTTCACACAGTCGGTGATTTTTGCCGGCCGTCTTTCCTGCATCGGCAGCTTTTCTGTATTTCCTTTCTCCTGTAATATGACTTGATCGCTTTAAACTCCGCACACTGAGCTCTGATTGGTCAGCAGGCAGTGCTTTCACTGAGTTGAGCTCTTAGCCTGCAACCTAACCTGGTCCCGACCAGGTTAGCCGCTAAGCATAAGTTACCATGGAGATCTAGCCTGCTAAAAAGAGAACCAGCTTCGTAGGACCGGAAAGCCGGAGTTTCCCCTGAATTTAGCTGCTAAGCGAAAATCCTGCTTCGTGGTATACCCCCCTGGTGTTGACACGGACAACGTTAGCGAACTAGTGCACTGCCCACTGCCCACCAGCCACGCCCCGACACATGGGGTCACGCCGGCCAATCACAAAGCTTTGATGCGTTCAAGTGCATTATTCTGGCACAGGAAGATTATGTTATAGGACATTAACGATAAAACAGAATATTGTTGTTCTATTTTTAGACACATCTCGCGATCGACTGGGACTGGTTGGGCACCCCTGCTCTACAGGGATCTAAAAGTGCACTGTGTGTTAGCCTAACGGAGAGGGTCTGTCTTCTTTATCTGAAAGCATATTCTTCAATACAATGAGATTTTAAAATCTTGGAGTCATAATGGCAAGCTTGGAATTACAGTAATGTAATGTGCTAAAAATGGCTATGTCTAATGCTGAATTACAAACTGGCGAGCTGTGTAAAGCCGTGTTTAGTGGTTTGTTTAATTGCACATTTCTCACTATAGTTTGCACCACTGAACTGAAGGTCAATGTGGAAAGGTTTTGTTCAAGGCTTAGTAAAGGGCTTTTTGTCAAAATCTATCATGACATAATGATTGCAAAATAACACACTTTATTTGAAGTACAAATAAATACATGGAAGTTTCATTGCAGGTTGTACTGAAAGGGCTCTTGTTATTGTTCCTGCGGCTAAATGTCATGAACTGATATGCCTGTTTCACCTGATTCACTTTATAGTCATGGCATTCAACATGGTTAGTTATGCTACTTCCTTGCCTGAGGACATCTCCATGTGACAATAAGAGTCTGTAGAGAATGTGAAACAATAACATATCTGTTTGAAGATACCATTTCTTCGTGATTCAATTCAAATGGGATTTGAACTTTTTCTTCAAACAACTGGATTAGGTTTGGTAAATGCTAAACCTGTTTAATCTGTGTGAATAGTCCACGTGAAGAATCTGCTTCAACTGAAGGGTAAAGGCGTGTGTGTGTGTGTGTGTGTGTGTGTGTGTGTGTGTGTGTGTGTGTGTGTGTGTGTGTGTGTGTGTGTGTGTGTGTGTGTGTGTGTGTGTGTGTGTGTGTGTGTGTGTGTGTGTGTGTGTGTGTGTGAGACGATCCCTCAGTATAGTTGACTGTCCTCTCTGTTCAGTGTCTAAGCGCAGGGATGGCTCCACGGATCGATGATGTCATGCGTCTGTGCTGTGAAATATCTGCCCACGATAAGATCAAAGCGGCAGTGAAAAACTCCACCAAAGGAGCGCTGGCGGCCGGAGGAGTTGCGTTTGTAGGCGGGCTGCTCGCTGGACCTCCGGGGATCGCTGTTGGTAAGAATACAAAAGAAATGACCGTCTGTGAAACTGCCCTGTCTCTGAGGGAAACAGTGCGTCTGCCTGATCAGAGGGGACACATGCAGCCCACCCTGCCAGGGGGCTTCACGATTGTGAGATTAGTGGGTTCCTTACATGGATGAGTTTTCAGAAAGGGGTTTAAGGGCACAGGCCGTGGTCCCAAGGTGTCAGGGGCCCCCCAGGTGTCAGGGGCCCCCCAGTGTACAAACAATAGACTGTGCATCACAAGAAAGCACATCAACAGCAAAGAGAATCTCAAAGACCAAAGAAAGGAGATACACATCCAACAGAAAAACCCATTCTCAGCACAAAATGACAACAAGACACAACTTAACCACGAAAATAATACAAAAGTTACACAGAACAACTACAAGTGACACACAAGTGCTATAAAGAGACACACAATGACCACGAAGAGATACTAAAGCACGACAAGAGAGAAAATGGCAATTAAAAGTCACAAAGATACATGAAAGCAACACTAAGAGACTTTACAGACACAACATGACTCCAAAGAGACTCAAACGTACAACAAGGAGATGCACAAGGACTACAGGGAGAAAGGAAATAACTACAAAGACACAAAGTAACTTCAGAAACACAGAGTGACTTAAAAGAGATACAAAGCACTCGAAAGCAACACAAAAGTACTTCTCTTCTATAAGTTCTCTGTTGACTCCATCTGCATCATGCCTCCAGCTATTGACGGCCCTTGTGATGTATTGACCACCCCCTCCCCTCTGTGTGTGGCAGGTGGAGCAGTCGGGGGGCTGCTGGGCAGCTGGCTGACCAGCGGTCAGTTCCGGCCCCTGCCTCAGATCCTGATGGAGTTGCCCGCCGCCCAGAGACAGAAGCTCTACGATGACATCGTGTCCGTCCTGGACAACATGGACTGGATGGATGCGGCCCAGCTCGTTTCCTTGGTGATGGGCAACGTGACTCTGCAGCAACAGGTCACCGCGGCGCTGCTGAACTACGTCACTAAGGAGCTCAGAGCGGAGGTGCGCTATAAGGACTGAGTCCTGCTCCACCTGGACTCACAGGACCACGACCAGAGACCTTTCCATATTTTTGTACTTGGCAACATTTGAATCCTGGAGGTTTCACTGCCATGACCGTGCCAAATGAAGCAGTTAGTGTGGCTATCCACACAACAACAACAATGTCCTACTTACAATTTGGAGGCAAATATAAGCTTCCTGATTGGATGTCCACCTCTATAATTATAATCCAGTATATATCATTCTGCATAATGAGTACTTTTGATGATGAAAGTATATTTGAATATCAATGCTTTACGAGCGCAAAGAAAAGTTCTGAGTGCTTCCTCTACTTCTGCCTAACAAGAACACATCATTGTTCAGTCACCATGGAAACCTAATGGACGGATAGTGACATTAGCACAAATAATGTTTTTGTACGCCACAATCAAGTCTTCCTTTTTAAACGCACTCAAATACTGTGCCTGAAGAGTCATATACTCTGCATCAGGGTGTTAGTGTACCTCTGCTTAGGAATTTCAAATAAAATACACTTTGAAGCTTTTGACTGTTTCTTTGCAGATTTAAAGTTCTCCAAAAGTGAAGGCAAATTAAAAAATGTCTGCATAACAACCGCAAGAATGTTTCTGTTCAAGTTGAGTGTATGTTAGTTTAAAAAGCACTAATCTGCACTGACGGGTCTCTGAATCAAAACAATAACAAGAGTTTGGGGGTGTTATGGGATCCTAGTTTGTCTTTGTGGTCAGATTTCTTCCAGTTAGGATTCTTCACGCTTTTAGACATTCTTACTGGGAACCGAAAGCAGACGTCTCCTCTTCATAACGAGCAAAAACAGTGATTACAAGTTTGAAATAAAGCAGGTTCAAAATCCGTGTTTCTTCAATGCGGTTAGTCTGAGGCTATCGTTAGTTTCTCTGAACACTTAAGATCCAGACATCTGATCACTAGAATATTAGATCAGGTTAAAGTTTGGCGTACGCTGAATAAAAAGTCAATTCATGACAGCTCCTTTCAGGCAACAACGTCCCATGTTTAAATGTTACTGTGGCTGCGAGGGAGTATGCTCGTTTTTAAACCAGAAGGTCGTGGGTTGATTCCAGCCGTGCAGTCAACATGTCGATGTGTCCTTGTTGCTGCTGATGGCCAACGATGTGTGAATGTGTATGAAATGGCTCCATTGGACTCCTTTGGTTACTTCTTGAAAAGTGACGGCCCGTCCACACGGCGGCGTGCTTTGAAGCTTCGACGCTTCTTCCCATCACTTTGAATGGGGTGCCGTGAGTAGTAATCAGCAGCGAACCGCTTCAACGCGTGTATTTCGGTTTTATTCACGGCATTCATTTTGTTATTCTACTCCACAAATTGGGTTGTATACATTTACTATAAAACAACAATACCGTCCTGGGACCCAGCCCATTGAAAATGTCCACTCTAGTGGACATTTTGTTAACATGCATCTCCTTTTACTCTTTTGAGCTACTCTATCAATCCCTGATGTGCTGTACAGGACATCCTGGTCTTTCCAGTGATATGTCATTCATTGGTTACAACTGCATGCTGGGAAGTACCGCTTTCTTTTCATCCAAAATGGCTGGCATACCAAAAACAAAATGTTATACACTGAACAAAAATATAAATGCAACACTTTCGTTTTTGCTCCCATTTTTCATGAGATGAACTCAAAGATCTAAAACATTTTCTATATACACAAAATAACCATTTATCTCATATTGTTCACAAATCTGAAACAATCTGTGATAGTGAGCACTTCTCCTTTGCCGAGATAATCCATCCCACCTCACAGGTGTGGCATATCAAGATGCTGATTAGACAGCATGATTATTGCACAGGTGTGCCTTAGGCTGGCCACAATAAAAGGCCACTATGTTTGTATATGTACATGTATGCTGAACTGCAGGACGGAGTCCAGAACAAATGTCCTTATGGGGACAATAAAGTGTATTGTATCTATGAAGAGACTTAACAGATTTAAACAAATTTCAATTTACTGAATTTTACTAAAATACTATACTGTAGTATGGAGTACTTGATTACAAATAAGACAAATATTGAAACCGCATTTATAAGAATGATTCAGTTAAAAATGTTCATAAACAGAGTGATATAAAAAGTGCCCACTGTACTGTATAATAATACTGTTCATGTAACCTTCAACAAGCAATGTACGTTTTAATGTGTTTACAAAGGCATCATCTTTTATTCATGAAAACACTTTTTGGATGTTGAAACGACATTACATTTAAATAGAAACAAGATATCCAGCCTTTACTTCTTTTCAAATCTGTGTCCAGCACAGAGACTGAACACACCTCAAAGGCACAGAAAACACCAGAATCGAGACAACTTGATCCACTGATAGTAACCACTGTGTTTAGATAAAGTACGGAGGACCCAAACTCCAAACCAAAGAGTTGTAAAGCACGGTTCAGGATCACATCGTACTTCAGAACTGTACCTGCAGGAAGCAGTTAGTTGGAGATTTAAGTAAAGATAGGCCTAAACTGTAAGATATCATTTCCTAAATTTAAGAGAGAAAACAATTCTAGTAACTGAGTAAAATTAAACAAATATTTGTGGGTAAATCCAGGTTTTAAAGAGAAAAAAGCTATTACAGAAAATTACCCATTTCTCTGGGTTGGCTTGGGTTCAAATATTGTAAACACAAATATAATATGTCTAGTAATTTGTTGACATTTTAATGCCATAATGATACATATACGTTTAAGCACTACATACATTGATATATGATCTTATAAAGACTCCAACAAAGGCAAATATGTTAGCTAACAGTAGCGTTATTTCACATTTCAGCATTCAATTAAAGTGGTGTTTCTGGCCATCAGCAAATAAAAGTTGAACATGTAGTTAGTTCCTCCAACAGGACACATGTTGACCGGATGCTACTGTTCCCTTAACAGGGTGAAAGAACAGCAGCGCGTATTGTCTACTGGTCATATACAGCTTCACCCTGTTTTAAATCCCTTCGTTTCTCTTGAATGAAGGAAGCTGCAGCGTGCTGCGTGACACTGGGATATTTGACCTTTCTGAAAACTCCTGAGCCGGAGTAAAGTAAGGGGCCATCACCGTGTGAAACCGTATGATGGGTTATGTGCCTGTCGCCGTTGTTAAAACATGAGCTCACAGTAAAGCTTCTCAGGTCCAGATGAAGGTGCCCTGAGAGCCAAACCATTTCACACTGATCATCAATCATTATGAACCATCAACATACCTTTATTCCCTTTCGTGCTAAGAGGATTAATATCACTCTTATATCAGCCTGTTAAATATAACGCTACAGCCAGGAGATGGTAAGCGTAGCATTAAGCTAACCTAGCTCAGTGCAATGGTAGCGAAACACATGATGTCCTTTTTGTTAAATGCATACAAAGAGCAGTGTAAAATGAGACTTTATCAGGTCAATTGTAAATATTTTTGAAAATGGCAGTTTCATTTGCACACTGCTTTAGAGGTGGTGGAAAGACGGTTTGTTTCACATTTAGGCCAGTCTTTGAAGCAAAGCATCAGATATGCCGTCAAGGATTATAAAAGTATATTTAATAAACCAGAAATATAGAAATGTTGAAATATAGAAATGACCAGTTGAAATATAGAAATGACCAGTTGGGCAGTGAACAGATGCATTTAGGTGCAAGTGTGATAGTGTGGCAGTGCTTTGTGTGGCATGGTTATATAGTTGTGTATATAACATTGCTCCGTATTGAAAGGCGTGTTCTGTTGTTGACCGAGTAACACACCGGCACAGCTGTGTGGAGTTAAGTAGATAACATTAGAGTGAATTTCTTAACTATCAAATGGATTAATTTCATAGCCATTTTTGTTGTTGTTGCCGTTCTCATCAACCGCCTAAAACTTGGTATAAATGTGTCAGCACAACGAAGCTCAACAATTCTCACCACAGGAAAATAAATGGTAGCATGGTAGCATCCAAAGCTATTTGTTCACAATATAAAGCTTTCTTTCCCCTCCCGAGATGACAATAAGTGAAAAGCTCTCGTCTAAACCCATCTGATGTCCTCTTGTGATCCAACCGTTTTATCCAGCGAGTGCAAAGTGTGGGAGAAGTGGAGCAAAGCCTCGGAGACCTGGGCTTGAAAATAGAAAGAGTTCAGCTCTGATCAGAACAACTGGATCCAGTGTCGAGATCAGAGGAAAGACCCGACAGTTCATGTCTAGAATGCATCTGAACACAGCACTGTTTATAAATCTGCCGTCATCGAGCTGTACATTACAAAGCATTTTATGATGACTTATATTGTTTTGTTGTTTCAAGGATTGTAGTGAATTATAAATCCCATAACTGTTACACATTATAACCACTCAATGCGATTACACAGAGCACACTGGTTGCTTCGAGTCACAATTCATCTTAGGTTTAGTGTGTTGTTTTTGCATAGATTTAATTATTTTGTAACTCAAAGCAAAGAACAAACAATTAGAGTACCTTATAATGACATAACATTATGCATATTAATGAGGGCGTCTAATTATACAGTGCTTTAAGCAGATCATCAAGCTTTATAGACTGGATTGTGAAATAACTCTAATTATGGGTGCTAGTAGACTCTTCACAATGTCTGACAGAAAGGCAGTGAGCAGCAAACAGGGGGCTCAGTGCGAGCACACACACACACACACACACACACACACACACACACACAGTACAAGGCAGGTTCAAAGCAGTGCCGCTGATTAGTAAAGCTACGTGTGGAAAATACATTTCACTCCATTTACATGTGAAGTAGGTAAAATAAAAAAGAGAATTTACACTGTACAATACATCATTTGCCAACTAAAGGGAGAGAGAAGGTGAGGAGCTAGAACTGCTCAGAGAGGAGGTCACACAGTCTCTGGGACACCGACTCCCTGCTGGTCCTCAGCGTCAGGCGGTACATCTGCAGGGGGACAGCACAGTTACACAGAGGCATGGGGGTGCTGCAGAGGCATGGGGGTGCTGCAGAGGCATGGGGGTGCTGCAGAGGCATGGGGGTGCTACAGAGACACGGGGGGTGCTACAGAGGCATGGGGGGTGCTACAGAGGCATGGGGGGTGCTACAGAGGCATGGGGGGTGCTGCAGAGGCATGGGGGGTGCTGCAGAGCCACGGGGGGTGCTGCAGAGCCACGGTATTACACTAAACCATCACACTTGTGTTTTAAGTATGTATTTGATGCCCTTGTAGCACTTGGGGATTGCTCTTAGCAACGAAAGGTGCTTTACAAATAATTACTATTACACTGCTTAGTTGAATACTAAGTTCTGATGGTACATTTGGACACGGCAGAGGTCTGGTGGGAGAACACCGTTTCTGAGCAGGATCAAGGGACCATGTGCAGTCGTATCAGTGGGCAGAAAGAAGTCTGGACAATGTAATGTCAGCTGTGGACGTTAGTATTTTCCATCGAAAAGCACCATTCTTTTTTAATATTCATTTTCATATTTGTGGAGAGCAGGAAGCTTAGGATCCGTGATGCTGTCGCCGCAGTCTCGTGAGCGTGACGCAGTGGAACACACTTCCTCTATGAGCGGAAGCAGTATGATCATTTTATATAATATTGTGAGTCAGGAGTTTGGTTTATTTAGTACGTAGCCGTGTAATGAGCGGGATAATGTGCAGCGAGGCGGTCATTAATAAAAAAAGAATGCCCACACGGTGAGCAGAACCATCCGATCTGCTCCCCCTGTGGGTGTTCTGATCATTACAGGTTCTACAGAGGTTATCAACTCGAGCTTTCTTCCCCAGGCTCTGTGAGCCGTCACATAAAGGGGGCGCTTGGTGACTTTGACTCTTTTACCATACCAACGGCTTGCTTCAACTTCCGCCGCATAAGATCATTAGAAATAGATTACGGCAGACAACGTGTTGCTATACGTAAGATGGGAAAGCTTTCATGTACTACTCGTTTAAATTCACAAGTAGTAATATATATATATATATATATTAGGGCCGGGACTTTAACGCGTTAATTAAGATTAATTAAACAAAAATTAACGCATTTTAATCGCACTTATTTTTGCACAGCGGAACGTTTCTCACTGGATGAGTTTCAGGCGTAGCGATTATACTGGAGCACCAACTAACCTTCATGACTTCAGCATGGGACTTCAAACAACAACAAACCACGGTGATCAATAGTCAAACATGAACGAACAAGCTGATGAGACCGCTTCGGTCGGCCCCGTGGATGGGACATCTTGTTTTAAAAAACGGACGGATGGAAGCGTCGATAAGAGCACGGTTATGTGCAAATTATGCAAAAAAGAATGTGCATATCACCGCAGCACATCAAGCCTAAAGTATCACCTAAATGCAAAGCATGTAGCAGCTAGCATGTAGCAGTTAGCCACACCCTGACCCAACCCACACTCAACCAGATGACTGGTTTCAGGGCCAGGATAAGTAAGTCCACGTCTGAGAGAATAACCAACTCCCTGGCTCACTGGATTGCACTCGACTGTAGACCACTGGGAGTCAAATCCATGTGGAAATGGCTTCTCACTGTTCTCAGGTCAAATATGTATGTTTGATTAAAAATGCGATTAATTTCGATTAATTAATTACAAAGCCTCTAATTAATTAGATTAATTTTTTTAATCGAGTCCCGGCTCTAATATATATATATATTGTTGAAATATGTATCTTCATTTTATTCCAACACACATTGCAAACCCACTTAAGGTTGATGGTACAAAACAAGGACAGGTGTGTGTGTGTGTGTGTGTGTGTGTGTGTGTGTGTGTGTGTGTGTGTGTGAGTATGAGTGTGTGTGTACCTCTGCCTGTGGGTTGGGCTCCAGCCTGAGGAGGCAGCCCACCTGAGTGTTCTTGGTGTGAATGACTCCAGCTCCCACATAGTTTGCAGGATTGGGATCCACCCCAGAGAGCAGGGCCACCCCAAAACCTAAGATCTGCAGAGTAAGTTACAGAAGAGAAGATGAAGTATCACTCACCAAGCAGTGAAGGAGGGGTCTACGTCCCCGCCTGCCCTAAACGGCCCAGTATTCATCACACCATATGATAATACTATGAGGTCAGAAACAGTTAGACTTGTGTTTTGTGATGCTGACCATCACCTTGGACCCCCAAAGTCACTAAGTGTGGTCTTAAAGAGGCCCTGTTCTGCTTCTTGGAGTGTTCCCTTCCCTGCAGTGTGTAGGTTATTGTGCATGGAAATGGTCTGCGAAGGCTCAAATCCAGTGGTGAACCGTGTCTATCACAACGGGACCTTCTGAAGCAGTTTTTTGTACCTTGGCGTTGGTAACGTCTGTGTCCATGGGGTGTTGGGCTTTGAAGATTGTCTGGACCTCTTGCTGAGGACTGAGGAGACAGAAGAGAGACAACACAATGACTTATTAAAGGGTGAAAACTTTATTTAAAGGAATATTTCTACAACAAAAGTATAGGTTGTTCATCCTTTAAGTGTTCAAGTTAATGGTGGGTGAGAGCCAATTGTAATGTTGTGGATTAAGCATTCTTTTAATATGAATTAGGTACAGGTCATTCAACCTAAAGTTTAGGAGAACGGTCAGAAGCAGCTTAAAATAAAAGGCCAGCTACCCGAGTGTTGCACAATGTTTGGCCTGGATAATCCAGATGTTTCATCATCTTGGAACAACATCTAATATCGAACCGGCCATCTGAACCTTTGTATTACTCAATATAAAGATTATTTCTTTGGTAAATTAATACATTATTTGGTGCATAATTCATTTAAAAGAAAATCCCATTTCTCAAAGCCAAAGTTAACATATTCAAATAGCTTCTTTGAGATACAAAACTAAATATATTTGACACATTAACTTATGGAAGGTAAAAGAAGCAATATGTGTCGTCAGTACTAAATCCTACCTATTGCATTAGTAATCGCAATATGAGAACGTGATTAAAATAATATGCTTATGAATGGACTAACGTAGCCACTAGTGTCTTACAGGCCGCCAACATGAAGGAGATCACAGTTAATTAGAGATGGGGAGGCCAAAAATGTTTGCCAAAATTGAAGCGCAGATGAGGCCGCACTGCAAGCCACCATCTTGGATGGTCACTCAAAATAAAAGAGGCAATGTGTAAACACTGCGTAGTACCCCTCAATGCCTCAATGAGCTCAACCTTTGAGGCACGTGACGTCCCGACTCCCGTGTTGTGTACTTACCCAGTCACAAATGTAACATATTATATCTTATATTATTAATATAATTCTGATGTTTCCAAACGTTAGCCACATGCTAATGCTAACCGGAAATGAAGAATTTGGAGAATAAAAGTGTTAAATTAATAGTTAGTGTGAACTTCCGTTTTTTTCAGAATAAAACTGCTTTAAATTAAAACCCTGTATTTCATTTAAATGACGTCATATCAACATTGATTTTAATTTCTTACAGTGGGAGAGGTTTTGGGAGGGAGGAAGGAAGATTAGGATTATGTAAAAAGGTAGCGAGTGGTTAGGGTTAGGATGGGGGGAAGGGAAGGGTTAGATTGAAGGGAGGGAAGAGAACTGCTACCCGGGAAACGGGATGCAACGCTCATCTGTGAAGCTCCGCCCACGTTGAGCTCCCGCCCACATCGAGCTCATTGAGGTACTGCAGTGTGGGGCTTCTCAACACTGCAGGATAAAGGTCCCAAGCAGCTGCAGAGTAATGTCTGCCACCTAGTGGTAAAATGTGTAATGTTTGGCTTAATATCAAATCCATTTGGCCTTTATCTTTCTTCTGTAAACTGTTGCATGCTCATAGACCAGGGATCACCAACTACATTTGTCCAAGGGCCCAAATGTATCCAATAGACACTTTTGCGGGACAGCGATTTTAATATATAGCCCAGAATTTTAAACCGGTTAAAGTTGTTGATGGCGAAGGCTACGCAGTACGCAGTCTACTTTCCCGCAGCTGCTGCCTCTCTGTTGGACTCCGGTAATGCACATTACTGGGGGGGAGAACGCACTAACCACTCCACCAACGCCACAGTCACCCCCTCCGTGCAGGCCGGATGAGAATGTCTGGCGGGTCGGTTGTGGCCCGCCAGTTGATTGTCACGGTCATAGACCAATGCTATGGAAGCACGGGACCGTGGTGCATTATGATGTAAAGCAAGCCTTACACTCCGAGCTGCTTCCAGCGCTGGAAGAAGTCTTCTGATGTCATCTCCGTGGGCTGGAAAAACTTGTTGAGCATCACAGGGAGTTTCACTGCGATGTTCTGGAGAGTTCCCCCGTATCTGTTCACACAGAGTCGGGAATGAGCACATAGAGCAACCTGATACACGAGAAACAAAAGTTTGATTCAGACACCGACCTGAACTCGACGTTGAGGACCGGTGTGTCTGAGAAGTCTGACAAACACTCAATGTTGAGGATCTGCTGCAGCTGAGCCCCCCCTTCCACTGTGGGGTCCACTGGCATAGTGTGGACGTTCAGCTGTGGGGATAAGGTCAAGGACTCCACAGACACTTCAATGACACTGGCAAACATAAAAAAAGCTTACCACCCATTCACACCGTAGGTTTTGTTTTAATCTCGAATGGTTTTTCTTGACAGTTTGAGTGGTTTGCAGAGTCCTTAACAATCTTAGACTTAAATTTGGATATTTTGTAAGGTCAATTACGCTTGGCACACGCCAGTTTGGTGAAACAGATGGGAGTTATCACATGGAGGCAAATACTAATGTACCGCTGTGGTCAGGGGCAGCAGGAAAACTATCTTAGGAACATAAAAGAAAGGCCTACCAAGAAAAACAAATAGATGTCTGTGTGAGTGTATGCTATATGGAGAACACGTTCACTGCTTTGCTTGCCATGTGACCGCTAAACAGTCCATGTTTCCGAAAGCGAGTTTTCTATGCTCTCAAACATACCCATCAGACTCCATTGAGGAAAACATGTAATTCTACAAAGCAGTACACAGGAGTTGCTGGTATAGTGCTGTCTTCATCCGTTAGCTTGTTTGTGTGATTGTGACTTTGTTGAATCCAAACAAACCAAAGTCAAGCATTAACTTAAACAAAGTGAATGGTGGAGGCAGCAGTTGACCAGCATCACGTTTTTTTCAGATTGTGTCTGGTGGCATTGGTGAGAGCGTAGATGGATATACGGGCACCAGTTACACGTCGGAAAGGGCTGTCTGACCGCAAGGTAAAGCAGTGAAATATTCTTAATATAGCTTACACTTGATAACAAGGTCTTAGCACTAGTGGGCAGTATATTGCTTTGGCTTCCTGTCACAAATCATGTCTGTTTCTACAGACTGAGTGTGGGGCAACTACCATCGAGTGGTTTTAATACACCAACCATGAACAACCTCACACAACGGATCCCTTTAAGTACACTCAGGTCTGTAAGAAGAAGTCGGAGCAGTGGAAGGATATGAGTCTTGAGCGTGTCGCTGCTTGTCACTGATGAGGAGAAGCTGAGGAACTGGGAAGATGTCTTGTTGCCGTAGAACACGTAAATGCGACCTGTGGGAGGATAGAAGGTAAACTATCTACACTATGCACTACATTTCAAAGCCATACGATTACTCATCCCATTTCACATGTTGTTTTCTACATCTCTAATGCTACCAACGCATGGGATTAGAAAAAAAAGGAACAGATGCAGAACTCATGCAAAATAAATACTGTTGACTAATATCTACTTACCGAGGTTCTGCCTATACTCGGACTTCAGTCCAATCTGCAGCAGCTGGTTCTCAAAGATAACACCGTTGTTCTTACAAACAAACCTGGAATTTAAAAAAAGGCACAAAATGATTATAAAAGTACCAAAAAGACCATCGAGAACATATGGTTTGCACTTTGTCAACTCATATGCTTCGTTAGGGGGAGGTTTCGTGTGCTGATCATCAGATCGGGGGCAGGGAAGCACAGGTTCAATCCCACCTTGACCCCCACCACAGTTAACATGCCCTTGTGTCCTTGGGCAATACACCCCCCAAATTGCTCCTGTGGGTATTGTCTACAGTAGTCAATCAATTACTATGTCCAATATATTTAATATGTATGTAAAGCGCTTTGAGCACTTGGAAAAGTGCTAAAATAAATTCAATGAATTATTATTAGAATTATTATTATTACTGAAAATGTAACGCTAGCAGAATATTTCAGCTTAAATGTAAAAGTTACAGACAGGCTTTTCAAATATGTACATATAAATCATAAATCCTTAATTGATCCAATAGCAGTAAAAATGCACATTGTTTCAGTGGGGCCATTGCAGATACAAAAGGCTAAGATAAGATGACTAAACTAACATAATCAATACAGAGGCATGTTGATACAATTCAATCAAATATGTAGCATCTATGGTTAAAAAAACAAACATAAAATGGGACAAATAAAATAAACTATCCAGTTGCATTATGGGAAATGCAATATCCAGTACTAGAGAATAGTGGCAGGATACCTCAGCATCTGTAGTTTGGATTTTCACACTAAATCAGAATTTCATATTAATATATATCTCACCTGGAGAAGTGTTCCTCGCACACATCAGTGGGTCCGGGTCCGGTGGTGGGGGCGGGTGCGGGGGAGGAGAGGTCTGACAGGACGTCCACTAACAGACTAGCTCCGGCTGCAGGGCTGGAGTTCATGTTCAGCAGGTCTGTGAACGGGTGGCTGGGGGCCTGCCAGGGAAACACCAGCAAACATGCACTGTTACACACGAGCACACTAAGGAGGAGACTGGGACTGACGTTTTTCATTGCCATATCTACACTGTAGCTACTGTGCACATGACTGTAGAGTGGTGCCGGAAGTAAGCTGCGCTCGGATTCCCTCGACAGAAAAGCAATGGGATTTCTCCATAGGAATTTAGAAAATAGCTCGAAATAAAGTCTGTGGAAAACGAACCTGTTAGATAAATGCACGTTTTGTTCAGCCGGATAATCTCCACATGTTTACCCTACGGTTATAATTTTCTAATCATCTAATCGCCAGAAGCAAAATGCTAACGTTATGCTGTAAACGAACTACAGCCGAGTACAGCAGGGTCGCACGACTTCAACGTCACGCCAACTTAAGATCGATATTCAAAAATACAGATTCTAAATTGTACAAGTTGAAGCGTTTGTTTAACAGGGGCAAACAAACTTAGAGGAGTGTTTACGTGTTCGGCGTAATGACGTACAACGGCCTGAACAACTTCTGTAGTCCTATTCAGCCACTCGGTAACAACCATCGTTTTTCAGACACGTCAACTCTTCAGAAATCACCAGTGGGGTCACTGCTGATGGATTTAATGTCGTAGAACAAAACATGATCCGTCTCTTGAATGCGTCTCAACCACAGACCTTAGTTCCAGCTATTTTCCAAATCCCATCTCTCTGTCTGTTAAACACGTAAACAATGATTGGCTTATGCTACACTAGACAGGCTAAAATGTTCATTATAATCTGATGACTACAATACAACAATTGAGAGGACTAAGACTAAATTATAAAAAAACGTTGGTCAACCAAAACTAGACTCAATTAATCAAAATGTGAGTAAAAGTAATGAAAGCATTCTGATCTAAAGTGTAAGACCAAGACTACATCCAAAACAAACACTGAATTAGGGTGATCCAAACCGGCACAATAATGTCCAACTCTTCGTTAACCTCTTATGCAATTCCTATCTGTAATTCGTATGGATTCTAGCTATCGATATACCATGTTCCCAGCAGAGAGGATTGTGGGACTATAGGAGGCAGGACGGGGTCTGTTGGTAGGAAGCAGGTCTGCCACCAGAGAAGGAGGAGAAGACTGATGGAGAAGGAAAATAAAAAGAAGAGAAGATAGAAGGGTGAAGAGGTGAAGTAGGAGAAAAGACAAGTACAGTTGAAGATCAAGGAAAAGTGATAGAGGAATAAAGGTAGAATGAAGGCAAAGCAGTAAAAGCAACACGATATACGGAGAATAGGTTTTCTATACTTGTGAAGAATAAACATTTTTACAATTTTAACATAAAGCTATTATTACAGAAAGCTGTGCAGTTACCTTGTTGGTTGGTTCCGTGTTCTCACTGTGCTCCGTGTTGCCGTTGACATTCCAGCGGGCCTCGTCCATGTCGGGCACCTTGCCGGGGCCCTTCTTCTTCTTCAGCTTGGCCAGGATGGAGGACTCTCTCTCTGGGAACGGAGGCATCTCCTCTAGCACCGTGGCCTGTGGAGGGACAGAGACAGTGAGGACTGGGCAATACACACAGCTGCTGCACCTCTGTACTACTAGCAGTATTACTATTATTATTAGAAATCAGGGATTTTACAGATATTGAGTAACCACATTTAATCTTGCATATGACACCAAAGGAGAGGCCGGTTAAACATATAGAGCAACCATTGGCACTCGGCACCGTAACCAGTGGCACACCAGGAAGAAGTGGAAGAAGTGTGCAAAATATTTTATTTAGCCTCATCCCAATACCCCTCCTCGACTCCTCCGGGACTTGACCCGGAAATCGATCAAGACACGCCATTTTGAAGGACGTCCCAATAGCTGAAATGCACACGGAGGAGTCGAGGAGGGGTGCAGGAGGATACACGCGAGCAGACTACGCGGAAGTGTTTTCACTACTCTCGTATAAAAGAAACTGCCCTCCTTGCTGTCACTGAGGAACTGCACACTGCTAAAGCAGCCTCCCTATCCTCTGTCATCATCCTTTTGGACCCGCCTGCTGCATTCGACACGGTGAACCATCAGATCCTCCTTCGCACTCTCCAAGAACTTGGAGTTTCAGGCTCTGCACTTTCCCTCCTCACCTCATACCTCAAAGACCGTACCTACAGGGTTACTTGGAGAGGGTCCGAGTCCGACCCTTGTCAATTAACTACAGGGGTCCCTCAGGGCTCTGTTCTCGGTCCCCTCTTCTCCTTGTACACAAACTCGCTCGGATCTGTCATTAGCCCGCATGGTTTTTCATCTCACTGCTACGCTGACGACACCCAATTAATTCTGTCCTTTCCCCGCTCAGAGACCCAGGTCGTCGCACGCATCTCTGCTTGTCTAGCTGACATCTCTCAGTGGATGTCCGCTCATCATCTCAAGCTCAACCTTGACAAAACTGAAGTGCTTTTCCTTCTGGGAAAAGATTGTCCCACTCTTGACCTAACAATCAACATCGGCACCCCTGTTGTTTCCCCGACTCAGACTGCAAGGAATCTGGGTGTGATCCTAGATAACAACCTGTCCTTCATTGCAAACATCGCTGCTACAACCCGCTGCTGCAGATACACGCTTTACAACATCAGGAGGATGCGTCCCCAGCTGACCCAGAAAGCCACGCAGGTTCTGGTCCAGGCTCTCGTCATCTCACGCCTAGACTACTGCAACTCCCTCCTGGCTGGTCTACCTGCATGTGCCATCCGACCTCTGCAGCTCATCCAGAAAGCAGCGGCTCGTCTGGTCTTCAACCTTCCTAAATTCTCCCACGCCACGCCGCTCCTCCGCTCCCTCCACTGGCTTCCGGTAACTGCTAGAATCCACTTCAAGACAATGGTACTTGCGTACCATGCTGCGAATGGATCTGGCCCTTCCTACATCCAGGACATGGTTAAACTGTACACCCCAGCACGTGCTCTACGCTCTGCATCAGCCAAACGGCTCGCTGCACCCGCACTGCGAGGGGGACCCAAGTTCCCATCAGCAAAAACACGTGGGTTTGCTATCCTGGCTCCAAGATGGTGGAATGAGCTCCCCACTGACATCAGGACAGCAGAAAGCTCACACACCTTCCGGCGCAGACTGAAAACTTCTCTTTCGACTCCACTTCGAGCGATAGAACTATTAACAAAGCACTTATATACTAATAAAGGACTGGCTTATCTAAAGCCAGTTGAGTAGCACTTGAAATGTTTTTGCTCTATGAAACCTGATGTACTTTATGATTCTGTTTTCTTCAAGTTTGTATTTTGTTGGTCGAACGCACTTATTGTAAGTCGCTTTGGATAAAAGCGTCAGCTAAATGCAATGTAATGTAATGTAAAAGCCCCGCCCGCACCTTCACAGCTGGTCCATTTCAACACAGGAAAACCGACAACTGGAAGATGAGTGGAAAAGAGTCACATAAATGTCTAAGTGCTCACAGCTCCGTGGGAATTATTGTGGGCAATTCATTTCTTAAGGTTATACTAACAATTTAAGTCATGTTTAATGATCTTGAACGTCACTAAAACATAGCTATTAAGAAAGCTATTTCATAAATGGCTAGATCTTGATAAATAACAACTATTTGTATTGTTTTGTGTGAAGATATTCAGGAGTTAAATTATTTAAAATTCACAGTCCTGAATGTGGGTTTGTGGTGAATGTGGGGATCTACAGGACACACATGTTCAGAGTAAAGGCTTTCACATTACTATAATTATATATTTATTTAAATGTAGGCTACATTTTACACCAAAACGGAGCACCAAAGCAGGACCAACCATCATACATTGAATTCCTTGACTAACAAGAGAAAGATTCATTCATTTAAATAAATATTTAACAACAAATGGGCCGGTTCTAAGGGGTTATTCAGTTAAGCCCGATGAGAGGGGATACAGCTGTGCACCAGGGTTTCCGTTAGCCGGTAATTACCGGTTTTTAGCTGGTAACATTTATTAAAAACCGGTAAATTCAAAACCTGCCGGTCAAAATGTCCGGTAATAATTAGGGATGTTCCGCCGATCATTACCGGCCGATATTCAGTCTTAATAGTTTGATCGGTGCTCTCTATAAAGGCCGATCAGGAGAGCTGGATCTGATCGGACATAAACGCGAGTGAAGTATAACCGGACGAGAGAGAGAGATCAGATCAGCTGCTCAGTCTGACGGAGACATGCAGTTCTGCATCATGACCTGAAGCCCCGCCCACTGTTGAGCACGCTGCATGAGAAACTGACGGGCTGTCAGGAGAGAGAGGGAGGGAGAGGAGAAAAGAGAGGATCCGTTTCTCCCGTGCTATTATCCAAAGTTAATGCAAGCTTTTGAATAATGTACTTCATCTACTACAAGTAGTTTGTTTGAATGTAATAATTATGTTGTTTGTTGTTAGTGGAATCATTTATTGAAAAATGAATCTGAACTTTTCGATCTGTTACGATTATAAACTGAAGCAATATAAAAATGACTCCCATTAACTGAGTTTTAAACATCAGCATACGCGGTCATAGTCCGGTGATTACCTGCTAACGGAAACTCTGCTACACCATTCTTATTATTATTATTATTATTGAAACATGACCGGTAAGTTTAAAATTTGTCCGATAAAATAAATTCTGTCCGGACATTTTACCGGCAAGAAAAAAAAAATCGTCATTAATATTGTGCCGTTTAAACCAATTATTTAAATGTGTTTAAACCGCATCATTTAAGTTCCGCACACACTGCTTCCCCGCAGCGAGGCTCCCCCCGCCCTCCTGAGTAGAGTAGAGATAAAAAGTTTGACACGTGAGTATCTTAATATCTATATAAAAAAAGTAGAACATTATTGTTCTGATGTTTATAGTTTTGGGAAAAGGTGATCATTTTGACAATCTTTGGTTCGAGCAGGACTTCCTGTTGAAGGTTTCCTGTCATGTGGATGTGAACTACAGTTACAAAGTGATTCACATCAAAATGTGGCAAAATCTTCCGAAAATACGTGTGATGTTACTTTTAATGCCTTCACTTAAATGTTTTTGGAAAAGAACAAATATGTATTTATTTCAAACAGCTGATTGAGTCTATGTTGTAAAAAAGAGGTTGCAAAAGTTGCAATATGGACTAGTTCAATATCCAAATCTCGGTAAGGGTAATATTTGGTATGAAGTCTTTTAAATTCTTGAAAAGGCTTTTAACTTGATTATTTATTTATTATTGTGATGCTTTGAACTATTTATAGTGTATTATTATAATTATCCACACCTGTGCTCCCGGGTGTATCTGTGTGTTTTCTTCTTGTATGTTCCTGCCTGTGTACATGACATAAACTGCTGCTCATAACCAATTGCTCTTTGCGGGATTAATAAAGTTGTTGATTGATTGATGAAGTCTTGTGTTGCTACAAAGAAGTGCCAGGCAACACACGGTATTCCACAGACTTAATCAAAAGTCCTTGTTTGGTACAGATCTTCATTGTTATGTAAATCAACGCTGACCTTTTTTAACCTGTTTTTGTGAAAGCTTGAGTGTGGGCCAGACTGATGGAATTTGGCGTAATCAGTATTTGTGTGTACTTCCTGCAGAACCCCCTCACCAGTATGTCGGTGCTGGCGATGCAGCTGAGCCTCAGGTACTCGATGGCTCTCTGCTGCAGCTCCACGTCAGCGTTGCGCAGCTGGCTGTCTGAGCGCAGCACGTCCTGGATGGTGGGCTTCACTTCTGGAAACAGGTTAATGAACTTGATGTAGGCGGACAGCAGCAGGGCCCGGGTCGGCACCGAGCACAGGTGGAACTTAGAGTGGAGGAGGTTGAACTGGACCAGAGGGCTGAGGGAGGAGAACACGCACACATTTAGGTCCGATCGAGACTCTTCACAAAACTAACTCAATATGTCCCTTGTATATTACGCTGCTGCTTGTTTCCTATGGAAAACACAGCACCGCGTTTAGTTTAGGTTCGCCCAAATTACACAAACATACAAAATGTTTTTTAATTAGAACTCGTCTCATCTAGCTGTGCAGATAGTGTTGACTTCATTAACAGTACTTTTTAAACAAGAAATAGTCCAGGTGAAAACTTTGAGAGAAACGGGGACACTTCTCTCTAGTGTTAATTTCATCAGCTATTTTTTAATTTAGTTTTAGTCCTTTGTTAAATTTCCTTTTTAGTTTTCGTCATATTTAGTCACCTTCATCCTGTTTTTATTTAGTCAAGATTTAGTGGACTAAAAGTTTTTACCAGCTGTGTTTTGGCCACATTGCTTCCCTTCTGATGAAACACATTAGCTTTTTATCTCCGCCTCATTGTAGCGAAAATGGGCCCAAATATCACGTTGTTTCTTTCTCCCAAGCAGTGGTGGCTTTAGACTTTTTCGTTGTCAGTCATTTTGACGGACAGGATCGTAACATTTCCGCCAAAATCCATTATTATCCGTCGAGTCTGTACACAACTCGTCACTCACTCGCGCTGATGGGGGGAGGGGGGATATTAGTTTAACGCGACTACTGCTCCCAACCCCTGCCATTTTATTTTCTGTTGAATAAGGTTAGTTAGACCATGAGTTAGACCCGAGTCTTCCTGACAGTTCACATTGTGCTGCTGCCCGGTGTAATTCATATCTACCGCCGCGTGCAGCACAGAAACACAGCTGCTGCCCAGCCGCAGCACCGGAAATGGAACTGCTGGGAGAAAAACTGACTATCAGAGATGTAACGTTATCTTTGATAATATTTCGTCTCCTCATTTTTCGTCAATGAAAGTAAAGAGAGATTTTGGCATAGTTTTAATTTAGTAAACTACATTTTCGTCGCGTCACTTTTCGTCAACGATATTGCATGATGATTTCGTTACAGTTATTGTTTACTGCCGTCGGTGTCGTCTCGTCATCGTCTCGTTTTCGTCATGGAAAAAAAGGACGTTGACGAACATATTTCGTCATAGTTTTAGTCAACGAAATTAACACTACTTCTCTCAAAGAGACACAGCGGTTCCATTTGCTGTTAAAAAACAATTATATTCAAATATCTCAAAATGTGGAAAACAAAACCATATGAATGCTTGCAGTTTACCTGGAGCGTGGGTCCCCAGCAATAAGGTTTCCAAACTCTCCGAGGATGTAACCCCCCACCTTCAGCAGGTTCTCGTGGCAGGCTGGAGCCTGCAGTGCCTACAAGAGTTCACAAAGCATGACAACATTGGGTTGGAATACAATCTATACATAATATCTACTGCAAGCAGAGGTGTTGATCAGCCACCCAATATTGTCAGTATGGACTTCACACAGTCCGGACACAAGTATACAATCCCTCACTGGTATCACAACTAGGCAAACTCTTGGGATTGAGTCTGATAAAACTCTATTTAAGTCAACGATCTTTGGTTCTTTTCTCTCGCTTTTTTTTTTTTAATGTCGTTTAATTCAATATATATTTTCAGTTTCACAGTGCGATCTTAGTTTATAGCTAGCTCAAATTTGTAAAGTTACTTGCTGTATAACTCTGCTTTAAGAGGGCTGTGACTTATTACGGCCCGTTTGTGGTTGTGTTTCCACTTGGCCTAGTACCGGCTAGCGGGTCCTAATTCACAGTTTTTCTGGCCCCATAAAATCGGGGTTCTAGGGCCAGGAACAACCAGGCTGTGACGTCACTCGACTGCTGATTGGTCAGAGAGAATCGTCGCAATATATGCAACGCGTCGCATGTAAATATATAAATATATATATATTTACATGCGATATATATATATATAGCGAAGCTTGCAGCATTTTTATAAACAGCATTTTTGTTAACAGAGGATCAACAAAAATGGCAAAGAAAAGCACACCGTCGTCCGCCGAGGAAGTTACGACGTTCCTACACTTTATTGCAGATGACAAGATGCAGCGGGAGCTCGACGGGACAACTGGCAATATGAAAGTATTTCGGGAGGTCTCTACACTGATGTGCGGAAGCGGTTACTCGAGGACTGTCATGCAGTGTAGGGAAAAACTGAACAAGATGAAGAGTGAGTATCGCGTAGTGAAGGACAACAACAAGCGGATCGCTCCGCCTACACTGCGTTACTATAGATACTACCCCAGTTCCTAAACTGGAGACACGCCATAAGTGAGCCAGCACTAACGAGCGAGCCAGTCCTAACGAAGTGAGCCAGTCCTAACGAAGTGAGCCAGTCCTAACGAAGTGAGCCAGTCCTAACGAGCGAGGCCGTGTAGTGGAAACGCGCCATTAGTCTTAGGAACCTTTGGAGACCAGGAAAAAGACATTATAGTTTTTAAACTACAAAAGACAAGTTCATTTCTGAAATTTGAATGTTTCAGCCAATTCCCACTTAGTCCCTATTCATTCCTCCTGATGTCCTCATGAACAGGGGCCTTATAACTCATGATGGTGGACCATAAGAGGACTCTTAAGAGGAAGATTCTGAGTGTGATGACAGATATCTCCATGCCCACCTCAAAGACGGTCTTTGCGGCGTATCCTTGGACATCGTCTTGGTTTATGACGATCTGGATGACTCGATACCACACCTCCTCGCTGACGTGGTCCCCCGCGATGCGGATGAGGTTCAGAATGGTGTCCACGTACCAGGTGTAGTCTACAGCATATTTTTCAGCCAGGATAGCCACCTTGAGCACCTGAGGAAGAGAAGCAAGTGAGTCAGGGGGAGAGGCATACACAGGAGAAGAAAATGATGACAGGCCTGTACTGATGACCCACTATCTCCTCTCTGATGGAGTAGTCTGCGTTCTCCAGGTAGCTCAGCATCTCCGCCACTATCTGCTTGGAGTTGCTGCGGTCACACATGGCGTAGAGCAGATCCACGGCCCGCTGGCGCACACTCACATCTCGCTCTGTCTGTATACAAATAAACAGAAATGTATGACAAATGATTATGGCCACTAATATAAGAAAACAAAGCTTGATATACAATATATTTCTCTTCTACTGGCGATTGCATTAGCAAAGGTTTTCTCAGGCTGCGAGCACATCTCTTAACGCTCTGTCAGTTTAGGAAGCGCGTTATGTGAGCAGAGCAGGCAGACATCAATATCGGCAGTGATCAAGATATTTTAAAATTGTTGGCCAACAAAATCATAATCAGGATTACATTTCAACAATTCATAGATGAATCAAGAAAACAAAGGGTCAGATTATTTAATAACGAAAACTATTGTTAGCTGGAGTCCTGCTTTATAAGAACCTTCAGTTCATCCGTTAGTAAACTGATTGTTCGTAGGAACTTGCCAGCCATTCAAATAGGCTGTTCATTATTGTTGTGTTTTCATAAACGCTGATATACCAAGTCCATATCACAGCTTTGCATCTTAGAACAGAAGTCCACTTTAACATTTGTCAAGGGACAACTATCAATTAGTAGAAGACAACACTGCATGTTAGTGGCATGACAGACTCTATAGCCAAACACTAGTCAATTGGTGGGAAACAACCCAAAGAAAAAGCCATGTTCATCATTTCCACATCACAGCTGATCAAAGCAGACAGCTGACGAAGGCCTCACCTTCAGAGCGTTGATCACAGTATCGATATGCGTCTTCACCGCCTCGTGAGAGAACTCGGAGCTGGCCAGCGTGCACATGCTCTCCAGAGCCAGGTACCGCAGGTTGGTTTCCCTGTGCTGCAGGAACTGGCCCAGCTGGTTGCAGGCTCGTACCAACAGGGTGGGCTCACTGAGGGACCAGAACAACAGCTATATTAGCAGGGCAAGTGCTCAAGAGATCATCGTCATAAACACTAGTTTAAAAAAGCATGGAAGTATTTTGTTTTTGATTGACAATGGATGGGGGGGGGGGGGGGGGGGGGGTGGTTGGGCTCTGTCAAGTGCCTTTCTGCAAAACAGCAGATGCTATGTGGCTACAGGTAGAATCCAACGTGGTAGAATCCAACAGGATTGACTCAAAGTCTGCCCAGTGGCCCAATTATAAACCCCCGGGGAATGAACCAGAGTTACACGAGGAGTATGACCGACCTGTCGTGGTGGATGATGAGGGCGATGGCTTCAAACAGAACAGCGTTCTTTGCGTTGGAGTGCTGGACCTTCTTGGACTTGGGGGGCTCCTGGGCTTTGTTGAGGATGGTCTCCAGACACTCCGTCAGGCGGCTGCGCAGCGCTGCGTCCTCTGCAACAACAGACAGCGTGTTCTGAACAACTCAAGCCATTACATTAAAGAATGTTCATATTAAAAGCTGGGACTCAAAGCAAGGTTGTTCACCTCCATATCCACAATAGTGGGAAAAGCTGATATATTTGAACATATCTCATGGAAGGAATTCTTTTCTGAAATGTATTTGGCTACTCTGGCGCCATCTAGTGTCAAAAATCCATTCATGCAACTATTCTATTTTATGAAGAAAATGTAGGCTAAATCATAAACAGATAATATTTGATAGACATTTGGCCCGGACATTGACCGGCACCATTTTGGGGGGAAATGCTGTGCTTCTTGTTTTAGGTGAAACGTGGTGCCGAACTACACCTCTTGAGCAGCAGGAGAATTCTGATGTATCTGTCCACAGAGTAGCAATGAGGAATCTATTGCTTTTATCGACTACATTTATCCATCATCCAATTAAATGGTGTCAACATATTATTTAAGAAAGAAAGTTGCGCACTTTACCCAGTGATTAAGTTCTACTCATCACTTTCCAGGTGATAGGACTGTGTGTTTCTCCACTGGATAGTCATTTGAGGTGCAGAAACACATAAGTGTACCAACATACCAGGTGGAGGGTAGCACTGTAGCAGGCGTAGCAGCTTGACAGACAGCCATGGTGCAGCAACAAAGTAATACGTGTAGTCCTGTAGGTCGATGGATGCTGAAGTCACAATCTGGACACGCAAGAACAAGGGAACACATTAAAACACATTGATATATGTTCACTTTAGATTTGATCTTTGACCTCAGTGAATGAAGTATCATGTAAAGAGACAGACACACTGACCCTGCTGAGCCGGGCCACAGCCAGAGAGATGGATGTTCTGAAGTCCTCAGGACTCTTCTGGGCTAGAGTGGTGATGAGGCTGGTGGCTGCTGTTACTACTCCCTGAACACACACACACACACACACACACCATTCTATCATAATTACAGATGAACTGACAGTGTCACTGGAACACTGTGCTGCTGGTTCACAGAGGAGAGAGGGGTGAGATGGCCAGACAATGAAGCCCACATTGTTACAGTGCACGCAGAACACATGGTACGTAGATTGTTGCAGATTCAAAGTTCAAAAGCTAAGAAATTCGAACCTGTAAAACCGTTGAACCAACATGTCAGTATCAACTAGATGCAATGGGTAAAAAGACGACAAGTATTTTAAATTTCATAGCAAAAATAACATAGCTTTTCAGCTTTGTAACCTTTTGTGAAAGTGTTTGTTTCCGTGTTGTCCAGTGTTCGAATGATTCTTATTTTGAATATGAAAATAGTTGATCAAAGTTGCCAGTGGGCTAAAAGCTCCCTCAGTCACAGGCAAGAGGGGTTGTTCCCATTGTATTGAACATGAACCCATGACGCACAAGTATGGGTAAGAACCAAACGGTGAGTTGTGTGTAACATTTCACTCGAGACTCCAAAGAAAACAATCACTGCGTCACAAACCAGCCTACGTTAGCGTCGCGGTCCGGTGCAGAACTCGAGGCATGTAGATTGATGGACGTTCTGCGTTTCCCAAGTGAACAAGAAACTTCTTGTACGGTGTTACCAACATGTGTCGAGGAAGGATACGCATGATATCAGTTCACAGCAGTCGCCAGATGCTTTTTCAATGAATTGTTGATGAATCCATAAGAGATGCCATTTTATTTTTAAACAATCCAGCCATAAGAGATGCCTTTTGTGTTTCCATTACACGTCTTTGCTGAATACTCAATTCTGAATTCGTTTCAAGGGTCTGACTTTTTTCCGTTAACAGGCTGCTGCTAAGGGAATATGTTTAGTCGTATCAATCCGCAGAAAGTAGTCCGCTTTATTCAACAACAGTAAAGGGCAAACAAATAAAACACATTGTTTTCCTCCGTCAGAAAATACTGTGAATAATCATTTTTACAAACAACTTTCCCCATAAACGGATCAAAGAGTCCGAGAGCTGGACCTCAGGACTATCTTAGGAAGCAATTTAATACATTTGTAGTCGACAAAATCATTTTAAAATCAATTGTTGTGAGACAAGTCGTTGGTTTACTTGGTACTAAGCGGGATCATTAGCAGAAAGGCAGTCACTAATGAGAAAAGCGACACCGACAGGGTGAGCAGGATGCGACAGAGACTTGCTGCACATTATCTCTTAAAAAGGACAATGAGAAAATATTTGTTCAGCATTAGTGTAGCGTAACTCCGAAGTGTTTGAAACGTAATTTACCCATGACTCTTAAATCTGGGTATTAACTGACCCGTGACGTTTGGGAGAACACGTGATGGAACGGAAAGGACAGTCTTACCAGGTGCTGGTCGTTGAGCAGGTGCACCACTCGTGCGGTCCATTCCCCCATGGGCACCAGGTCCGGAGAGGTCCTGTTGAGCCGGAGCAGACACAGCGCGGCACTCTGCTTCACGCTGTCCATCGTGTCCCTGCAGGCACAAGTCCACCCAATACACCGTTATGTCTTGTGATTACACGTGTGTCTTTATTAAAGGAACAGGTACAATCACACGGGGTCCCAATTGAGACCATGATCTTCATTCATTTTCATTCCTTTCTTCGAACTAACCATCCGGTGCAGGACATTCAATTGCATCAGCCCAAGGCGTGCACAGGATGTTGATGTGTATATGCTCAGCTGCATCACAGAACTCGTCTCTAAGATTTGTCTTAGCGACGAGTCATAAGACATTTCTGAAATCAAACCCTTTTTGTTCGGCACAATTTCCAGATCACGAGGTCATTTTGGAAAAGACGGAAATTGGGGTTTAACAAAATGTCGTAACTGAAAATATCTAAAAAGGTCTTGCCCAGCGTGTTTGTCTTTCAGGCTGACATTTGCATTTTGAAACTGCTTGTGGATCAAATGACTTGAGCTTGAGACCTCAGCAGCTGAAATGTCTCCATACTAAATCATTCGGATGTACAAACCCTGCCACCAGGATGCTGGGGATTTGAGAGGCGAAAGCTTCCGCCATCTCCCTGCTGCCCACGTTAGCGATGCAGTGCAGGGCCAGGTTCATGAAGGTGGGGTTGCGGCTGGCCAGGTCATTCTTGATGCCGTTGTTGATGAGACTGATCAGGTCGCTGTTAGAGTTCACCAGCACCGAGATGAACAGGTACCCCTGGAAAGGCACATGGGGGATGTTTTAGTGTATACTCCGTAGTCCCACACCTGTGCACAAACATATTTCCACGACAGCTTGGTGTGTGAACAGGAGGACAAACTTACAATCTGTTTCTCGGTGTACTTGTTGGAGCTGAGGAGGTTGACGGCCTCCATGTGTCCAAAGTCGATGTCATGGCCCAGGAGGAAGATGAAGAGGAGCTTGCAGACGTACTTCTTTTTACTGTAGCCGTCTAGAGCCTTGTCTCCTACTCACACAAGGACACACACACACACACACACACACACACACACCACCAAAAATGGATTAGAATACAAACAAAAGCTGGACTTTATTCATTCAATTTGAAAGACAAATGACTGGTGGGACTAAAATGATTTATTAGGATATCTAGGGCTAATTCAGGATTAAAATACTGCACCTATGGATGTTAATGCATCCATAGGTGCAGTATTCTAATCTTCATAAATACTTATTATTACTGAAGTTTTTTTTCATCTTAAATAAACCTTCAATTGTGAGAATGTGAATATTATTTATGGCTATACACCATTTAACTCCTGA